>NC_056743.1:728731293-728973793 GCF_019279795.1 Protopterus annectens
AACCCTGTGACTTACCTTAAGACACCTTTCTATAACACTACACACACCATTCAGGCAAATGTGAGCTGAATATGTGGTAGGATTATTATTAGTACGTCGTAAAAGGAAATGTGATTCCTTTGGTCAATATTAATCATTTAACATGTGACCATTCATCATATAATCATATATAGGTCTAGAAATATACATTTTTTTTCTCAGTTTTGAATTTTCCCATAGCTGTGCTTTGTATTTTGAAGACTGTGCAGATTTTCTTAAGCAAATAATTATAGGTATTGCTTTTTTGTCCCTGTCAGTATAAAATCAATAAAATTATTTTTAAATTATTTACATATTAAATTTATTCTTCCATTTTCTCAAATAATAAACCCACCAAAAGTCATTAAGGCTAAATGCATTAACAGTTTCTTTATGGTCAAGTAGCAAAAAACATTATGACCTGACTTGTGACAAAACTATCATTAAGAAAAAAAAATCTTAGATGTTGTTGGCTCAGAACTGTAAATGCAACACAAAAATGTTCACCATTTTAGTTTAGAAAGCAGAAAGGTTTTCTTTTTATTAATGACAGGTTACCTTTTGTCTTGGTGAATTCAGGAAAAGGAGAAGTACATTTTGCACTGTGAAACAACAGGTATGTTTAGCTATAAATCCCCTGATAAACAACAAGATAATTGCTTCCTACATTGCAATGCCAGCGGGAATAACCTTAGGGGTTCCCTGGCATGCCAACAGCTTCCCTGCTCTAACAACCTACTCTGCTTTTCATACTGTATGTCCCGCTGAATCTAAAGATTAGACAAGAGCATTCTGGTATGTCAGATGAAAAGGTACAGTTGTGATTACTGCAGGGATCAAAGCAAACTATATACCATCTAGCAATTAGTCTTCAGAATCATAGTAAGATTACTTTATACATAATTAAACTATGTGCAATTAAAAAAGTAAACAAAAAAAGACTCGGAATACTTTATCAGTTCTCCACATACATTAAACAGAAATAAAGGATATGCATATTATTTAAAAGACCTTCAAGAAACAACACAGCTGTGTTTCCTTGAGAGACAGAAGGAGTTAAAATATACACACAGTGATTTTGAAGCATTTTGGGACTACAAGAATGATGAGGCAAAACAGCAGTGACAGAAATAAGCCAGAAGATATATTGCAGTATGCTTTACGTGGTCATCCTCCACATCTTAAAAGCATAATAAGGAATTACTATGGTGTCTGATTCTGCAAGTGTGATTTTTATCAGTATAATGCATGACCAACATGGTCTCATCATACATATTAAAGAACAAAGTAGAATGCATTTATAAATAAAAAGGGATATTGTATTAGACAAAGTTACTTTTGAAATGAATAGTGTACATATGTTTTGCAGGACAGAGACAGGATAATATTAATGTGCTTCCATAAATGCTACATTTGTGCACTTGAAAATCTACTTTTTGTGAAACTAGTTATATGGCACATTATAAAGGTATACAAAGAACTACTAGAAAGAGGTCAAGTTCTCCTTCCTAATGCTAAACGATTGCTGACATAAAAGGTCAGCAGACAGCATCCATACTGCTGTGATGTATATGTGGGGCTGGAAGGCAATGATATCAAACATAATATAGCTTAGCAAAGTGGCAGTGCATGGAAAGCAACTTCAGAGAAGTGTATTCGGTATAGTAGAGGAAGATGCGACAGTGCTAATGTAACTGACACAGGTGTGAATGAAACACACATGGACACAGTGTGAGTATATCAGGTCAGAGAACATTGTACTGCATGAAGAATTTGTGTACTGGGTCATGGTGCAGGCATGTACACATGCAATCTTTCCTATTCTTTTTGGCTTCTTATTGAAAAGCATTATGGGGAAGCTGCTGTCTTTTGCTCATGGTGTTTTCTGTAATGGTTAGATATGTTGTTGCATTATTAAAACATTTTGGAAATTATTTAGGAATCCTTTTATTTTGTTTGATGCGCTAACTGTTCAGAATCTGTCTTATGCAACAAGATACAAATGCATTTGAAAACATACAAGATCACTGAGCAGAAATCAGTGTCTTGTCCTAATATGCACACACAGGCCTCTGGCCATCTCCTTACATTCTACTTATTCAACAATTTTTTACCCCCACCCCTTTGAGAATGAAACTACATCATCCATCTCCTATGTGGCACAACATTCTCAGTGTGAAGAAACTTCCCTGCATCTAAGACCGGAAATTAGCTTGACTAATCTGATGCTACTGGTAGCACAACTTGGCTCTAAGCTGCGTGGAGCTGTGCACTGTTGCTTCAGCTGATTGTTTATAAGAACTCCCTGCTGCTCCCAGCTCAGCTTCACTATCTTGTGTTCTGCGGATGGTGTTTACAATTTTTTTTTTTTTTTGCTGCCACAAGGTCAGTTGCTCAAATTGCTGTTGTTGTTGTTATTATAATAGCTCCTTGCTGCTTCCAGAACACTCATAGCCATCAACAACAGCTACTAATATTTACATTTCCTTCTGAACTTATGGTAGATGTTGACAGTAACTATATCTGGCTGCATTCTTACGAATGGCAACCAGAAGGATAGCTTGTTCAATCAGCTTCTAGAGCCAGTACTATATGAAGCAGCTCCCCACCCCCTCAGATCTTCCAGTGAAGAGCAAAAAAAAAAAAAATATATATATATATATATATATATATATATATATATATATTCTTTTTAACTGTAGCAAACAGTTGCTACCATTTATATCCTGCCTGCCAGATTGCTACATTGCTCAGGTTTTAGTTTAAACTAAACCAAAATTTAATTTTCTGCTTTTTAAATTACAGAAAAATGCTTGCTACAAATGTAGCAAACAGTTGCAACAGTTTATACCCTGTCTGGATGGAATGTACAGCACATGTTTTATTTAAAAAAGTCTTCTTTTTAAACTTTAGCAAACTGCTTGCAACAAATATAGCACACAGTGCTACAATTTATAACCTGCCTCCATAGAGCATTACAGTGATCAGGTTTTAGTTAAAAAAGAAAAACAAAACAAAAATTGTTTTTTACTTTTAAATGTAGCAAACTGCTTGCTACATTTTTACAGTTTAGACCACACAGGAGCACTACAGTGCTCTGTTTTGACCACAAGTGAAATATTGCATTCAAGAAAGATTGGGATAAGTTGATTACAGCAGCAACACTTTGCACCCGGGCAGTTGCCACTCTGGCCCTGCCTTAGCTATGCCACTGAGGCAACCAAGTCTGCTAAACCTTAATAGAATCACTGTGCAACCTTCAGTTACTGGTATAATTTCATGTTTTTATTGCACAACAGTTGTCATTATGCAGGTGTTGCAACACAGCTGTAATTACATTGCTATACTCCAATTGGACAGTGCAGGGAGTGTTTTACTCATCTGAGGACATAGTACCACACTCCCCACACTGATTCAATAACCGTGTCCCACTGCTTTCCCTCAGCAACACGCCATGATTAATATGCATGGTGTGCTGCCGAGGGGGAACCATGTACAGAGACATGGTAACATTTCATGTAGGCTCTACACTATGCCTACACAGATTTTATTAAATCTAGGGGATATTCTTTTTTATTACAAATTATTACGTTTCTTTAACTTAAATTCCGGGAATTTAGAAAAATAACCAAAGCCAATACCAAGGCACAAAGCTTTGTTATTTTCAATGATAAATTCAATCATCTCATTAAAATGACTTTTAGGGGTATCCAAAAGCCAAGAAATATCTATAAACAATGGATTTCCACTGTTAAATATCAGTAAAATTTCCACATTTGGAATGTCATTCCCACAAAGTTACCTTCAAATAAACTAATGTGTGCAGGGTCAAATTAGACAGGAGTTACAATGTTGTTATTATTCATGGAGCCCACAATGTACACCATAAAACAAACAATTACTCAAAATAATATTATGTGCTTGGTACAGAGGGTAATCAGATAAGTGACCATGAAAAACCAAACCCAGTAAAACACATATAGGATCTAATTCTACCCCCTCACTTCATTGTACAACAATAATATGTAAAATATAAGTATGGCACTTCATGCAGTACTTCAGAGACTGATAAATACCCAAGTCAAATATAGTTCTTATGCTATAACCTAAGGCTGATAAATACCCGAGTCAAATATAGGTTTTACGCTATAACCTAAGGCTGATAAATGCCCGAGACAAATATAGGTCTTACGCTATAACCTAAAACTGATAAATAACCAAGTCAAATAGAGGTCTTGTGCTATGACCTAACGCTGATTAAATGTCTGAGTCATATATATAGGTCTTACGCTATGACCTAAGACTGATTAAATTCCAGAGTCAAATATAGGTCTTATGCTATGATAAGGCTGATAAATACCCAAGTCAAATATAGCGTTTATGCTATGACCTAAGGGTGATTAAATACCTAAGTCAAATATAGGTCTTATGCTATGATAAGGCTGATAAATACCCAAGTCAAATATAGCTTTTATGCTATGACCTAAGACTGATAAATAACCAAGTCAAATATAGGTCTTGTGCTATGACCCAAGACTGATTAAATGTTTGAGTCATATATATAGGCCTTACACTATGACCTAAGACTGATTAAATATCAGAGTCAAATACAGGTCTTATGCTATGCCCTAAGGCTGAAAAATACTCGAGTGAAATACAAGTCTTACGCTATGACCTAAGGCTGATAAATACCTGAATCAAATATAGGTCTTATGCTATGAGCTAAGACTGATTAAATACAGGAGTCAAATATAGGTCTTATGCTATGACCTAAGCCTGATTAAATACTCGAGTGAAATATAAGTCTTATACTCTGACCTAAAGCTGATAATACCCAAGTGAAATATAGGTCCTTTGCTATGACCTAACACTGATTAAATACCCGAGTCAAATATAGCTATGGCCTAGGTCTTATGTTATGATGACCTAAAGCTGATAAATACCCTAGTCAAATATAGGACTTTTTGCCATCACCTAAGGCTGATAAATACCCAAATCAAATATAGGTCTTAATGCTATGACCTAAGGCTGACTAAATACCCAAGTCAAACACAGGTCTTATGTTATGGCCTAAGGCTGATTATACAATGACAGATCATTTACATTCAAAAACATGTACGCTGACTGGTCAGCCCAACCAGCATGCCCTTTGTAAATCGAGCATATACCAACAGAAAAAAGTTCAGTCGCCCATACTTTCTTCTATTAATATATGCTAAGGAGCTTTCCAGTTTTCTTGATCTTAAAAAAGTAAATAAATAAACTTTGAAATCCAGACTGTTCAGAGGTATGAGAGAGATGGGACAGAGAAAATACAAGGAAAATCAGCTACATTTTGTAAAACTAAAGAAACATACCTGATTATTGTATTTCTGCCATGTTTCTCTTTTGCCTTTGAGCTGTCCAGATTTCAGACTTTATTTTTGTTATTTAAAAAAAATAATAATAAAAAATAAAAAAGCAATGGATATCTTTCTTTCTCCGTTGCTTCCTTTCCATAGCACTGATGCACTGCATAAGCATAAGACTGTAAGTCTCATACACATGTGCATTACATCAAGAAAGTCCAAAGATACTGAAAAAAAGGGGAAGAACACCCCAGCACTATTATACAAAGAAATTATTTAAAAGGAGTAAGTAATTTTTTTCTTAAATAATGATATTGTATAAAAGCAATAACCAGCTCCTGGGTGTGATAGTTGCCTATGTTTAATCACTCGAGTTTCGCTCTCATGATTAAACCATACCAGCTGTGGGTAAATCTTCAATATACCCCATCCAGTCATTGGTTATTGCTGTATTAAATACCTGAGTCAAATAAAGGTCTTATGCTATTCCCTAAGGTGGATGTTGAATGAAACATAACGTTCAGCAGGCCACAAATTCACTTAAGGAAATAGACATAAAATGCAAGCCCATCAAAATTTCATAAAATTGCAGGATACTGCCTTACTTCTGAAACTAACTTTAACAAAACTATTTCATTAAAACTAAAGTAATAAAAGGAATGCTAATGTGTCTGCCATTTATATTCACCATATTTTAACATCGCATTTAAATCTCCAACTTTAGCAACTAAAGAGCCAACAACAGAAAAAAGGTAAAGGAGCCCTTAATTAATTTTTCTGATTGCAAACTGAATGAATTGAAATGTCCATCTTTAAAGAAGGACTTTCATTTATTATCCATCACCATGCAGACTTAGTTCACTTGTTATGAGATGGTGCAGTGGTTAGCATTGTCACCTCACAGCAAGAGGTTCTCCGGTTTGATTCTCAGGTGGGGTGCCCTCTGTGTGGAGCCTGCATATCCTCCCTGTGGTCACGTGGTTTTCCTCCAGGTGCTCCAGTTTTCTCCCACATTCCAAAGACATGCAGTTGGTGGATTGGACACTCTAAACTGGCCTTAGGTGCAAGTGAGTGGTATATATAAACTACAGTGGCAGGGCTAGCCACCCAGTGTTGTAAACCTTGGCTTGAGATGATTGTCACTGTTGAAGTCTCACCCCAACCCCATGGGAAAAAGGGGTTGAGGATGGATGGATTCATTTTGCATGCAACACAGAAGTTTGAATATGATGATGCAATAGTGAAGCAATGCATGCATTTCTTATGAAATGGGCACTGTAGCTGTTAGAACACTGCATGATTTAGTAACATAAGCAACAATGGTTTTCACTGGATCCACAAAGAACAAATGACAGATATATGGCAGATTTTGTTCTTGTCTTGCAGCAGCAGTAGAAGTTCTGCTTAATCACTGCAGTATTGTGTGAATATGCTTCTACTTTAAAACACCTAATTCCCTAAAACTTTCATGCCACATAATAATTTTGCAGCCACAGTATTTGAATATCTATGTAAAAGAAATGACATACTCACCAGAATTTAAATATCTGCAAGCATGTTGCAATACATTTAAAGGTGAAGGAAAAGCCCTGTACCATTTATAACAGTTACAAGACATCTACATTATAAAAACCATTAAGGCTTATAAGGGTAGTACTTAATAGTTAACGAATTGTAATTTTTACAATATTTCCATATTCATTATCAGACAAAGATCACAAAATCACATTCAGGACATTTTGGAAGATTTTTCTGTAAATAATTAACCCCCTTCTCTTCAGTTATTAGACTATTTAACTGTGAATACTATTAAAATCCATATGCTGTGTGGTCAATCTAAGGTCCACTGTAATGTTAAACAGCTGCCATTTAAGCAAATGTTCTTGTTAAGACTTGGCTGACACAGTATTTAGTCATTTACCTGGAGCTTAATATACATTGTTTATTTAGAAAGCAGCCAAAAAACTGAAGCCTGATACTAGAAATAGCAAAGTCAATAGATTATTATGTATTAGTAACAATCTTAATTTAGATAATTGTGCTACTCTGACAAAAAGTGTTGAACCATGGATTCCACATGAAATGGACAGTGAAACTATTAAAATATTGCTTAATACAATTATTTTACAAACATGGAAGCATACACTGCTTGTTTACTATTAGTTATGCTGCAAAAAAACACACACACACACACACACACACACACACACACACACACACACACACACACACACACACAAAGCAACATATTGATGTTTAATTACAAGATTTTTAGGCAGTTCAGTAGTATAGCAATAGGGCCACCAGAATACATTGCAATATAACAACTATTTCATTGGTTTAAGGGAAAAAGGATTTGTGTTTATCACCTTATACAATAATATGTCATTACTACTTCACTGACAATATTATTAAATTATAGAAAGGTTGAAAGAATAAACTAGATACATTTATATTTTTGTTTAAGACATACTACAAATAAGACCAAAGACGTTTTTTCATTTTAGGTACCTGTTTAATTTTAAAAAGAATCAAACGTCACAGATTTTATCACAAAAAAAACTTGAAAAGAAACATGCTAGTGTTTAGCAGCAGCATGCATCCTAAGAATATCAAACAGGATGTTATAAAGCTACAGGCTTCATGCACTGAGGGTTAGAACAGATGAAAAAAAAATTTTTTTGAAAAATTTAGAGCTGAGATTTGAATGTTTGGAAAGGGATTATGATGAAATGGAAGCAAATTACATTGTTAGCAAGGAAAGAAAAGTAGGCAAAGTATGATCCTTCTATTCTAAAAAACAGAAATAATATTGGAAGTATACTGAAAAAACGTATTTTTAAAAATCCATGCTGTATGACAGTCTAGATATGTAGAAGTGATATAATAACAAATAATATATAACAATTAACTGCAAAGTTTTCTAAGGAAATTAGGAGATAAGAAGGGTTTCAGATAGCCAAGAATATTTCATTCACAAAAATTTATACAAAAAAAAAAATTGGAAAGAGACAAACGATTAATGAGTCATTCATCAGTTAACAGCGATACTTTCACTTGTAATAACCATACTTAGTATAACTGTATACATAGCTGTGATCTGTTATAGATTTCTTCACATATTACTTTTAACACTGCTTTTAACAAAAGTGTTTTAAAAGTTTTTTTTGTGAAAGTTAAGTACTTACCATAATAATTCATCTGTGTTGTCTGTTTCAGTCCTTCCTCAATGACTGCGTATTCAGATCTGACTTCAGCCACTCCAGGCTTTGCATCCACATCTCAGGCACCTCCCCTTACTCATAATGCCCTGCTACCCCTCTAGCTACCTCAGATAACAAATACCTGATGAACTTAATTGCAGTGAAGCAGGTCCCCAAAGGTATTCACCTCCTGAAGTTCCCGGTGGGTACAGTTAAGAATTCAAACATGCACAGGGGGCTTTTAGGCCTATTTGCTAGAACTGGTTTGGAATGAATGGATATTTTGAGAAAAGATAATGAGTTGAAGTTGGGGAATTTGGAACATGAGATAAAACTTTAAATCAAAGCATAGCCCGTGACTTATTGTTCCAAGTAGAAATAGATAACTACAATAAAATATTTAGTCATATGGACAAGTTCATTTCAGTAAATATTAAGAGGAAAGAAAACAAACTTCAAAGAGACAGAAATGATTATTTAAATCACAGAGTTTACCCTGTACCCCCCCCCCCAGTTAATGACAGTGTTAATAATGTAAATACTAGTTCTACTGTCAATGAAGTGAATACCGATGAAGCCAGACAGGTAGAAAAATGAATATTTTTAGAACCACCACCCTTGAGGCGCTCAGAATGCCTGTTGAACCAGAGACAACAACAGGGCCAACAACAAGGGCTCGCACTGGAGAGGCCAGGAAGGAATATCAGACATGGGGAGACAATGGTCGAGGGGGAGAGCTCAGTATTAACTGAGTTATCAGTTAACTTCGATGTTACAGAAAATAGCACTGTTACTTCACAAATGATATGTGATACTGAAATGAATGAAATGGAAATTATTAATGCCTTGGACAGTAATGATTCTGTTGAATTGCAAAATGTATCGATTGCTGATTTTATTGAAGCTGATGCATGTGTTTTACAAGCTGATACTTTTTATGTTTATGAGGGTGACATTATGAATGTACAAGCACAGATAGAAACAGCATTGTAAGCCTAGAAGTGAACTTAACAGGTATCAGTACTGATTTTGTTGAAGCTGATGCATGTGTTCTATAAGCTGATTCTTTTTATGCTTATGTTTAATACCTAGTGCAAGCCTAGAAGTGAACTTAACAGGTATCAGTACTGATTTTGTTGAAGCTGATGCATGTGTTCTATAAGCTGATTCTTTTTATGCTTATGTTTAATACCTAGTGCAAGCCTAGAAGTGAACTTAACAGGTATCAGTACTGATTTTGTTGAAGCTGATGCATGTGTTCTATAAGCTGATTCTTTTTATGCTTATGTTTAATACCGAGTGCAAGCTTAGAAGTGAACTTGACAGGTATCAGTACAGGTACTGTTTACAATTTAGCAGATTTTATTTTGAAAAATGAACATGTTCATGTTTTAAGGAAAGGATTTAGTTTTGCTCCTGAATTCAAGGTAGACATAGCAAACTTGTTAATTGCCCTTAAACTATTCACAAGACCATTGAATTTAAGACTGTATTTTTATGACAGAAACAATGGGGTTGATAATAGCTCAAACAGTCTTAAACACAAAAGTATTTTTATACCTCCTAGCAACCCCCTGATCAATACTTTTGAGAGGCTGGTAGAAAATGATTTTCAACAAACATTAAAAATAGACAAATCAAATTTTAGTAATTAACAAAGGAAAAGAGACTGTGCCTGAATGATTTAGCCAGAAATAAAGAATATAGAGTGATGAAGCCAGACAAGGGTGTGGGGATAGTATTAATGAAGCAATTTGACTATGTTTGAAAAATGTATGAGCTTCTAAATAATGAAGAGACCTATGAAAGAGCAACAATAAATGAGATTAATAGGGCATATATGAAAATAGACATGCTGTTGCTTGATGCCCTATATCAAGGCTCATTGAAACCTGATGAATTTGGTTAACTTAGGGTGGGGACACCAATCATCCCAATAATGTTTGGGATCCCCAAGATACATAAAAATCAGAGTGACTCCCCTTTTAGACCAAATCTGGCAGCAAAGAGCTCTAAGACAGAATCAATAGCAGCCTTTGTGGATCATCACTCTAGGGCAGCTCTCAAGTCCTTCACTTATATCTTGAAAGACTCATGGCATTGCCTAGATTTATTGAGAACAATACCTAGTGACAAGAACTCTGTGTTCATCACAACTGATGTAATTAATCTTTTTTCTGTTATACCCCAGGAGGTAGGCTTGGATTATTTCACTCAAAGCTTGACAATGAGTGGATCGTTGGACCAAACCAGAATTAACTTACTGGCAGACCTGGTTGAAATGGTGCTTATCAACAATTTTCTATGTCTTGAGGGTGAATACTTCAGGCAAAAAACAGGTGTGGCTATGGGCGCAAAGTGCACCCTGATTTTTGCCAACCTTGTTTTAGATGAATGGGAGAAAAGGGAGGTATTCACCTCAGTTTACATGAACAAAATTTTATCTTATCATAGATTTTTGGGTGATATCCTTATTCTGTGGACAGGGGGTTCTGAAGAGCTGTTAGAATTTATAAATTATTTGAACACAACCACTAATTTTTTAAAGATTTACATATAATACCAACAGCAAAACTATTGATTTCTTAGATTTTTTTTTTAGCAAAAGCAGTTTAAGTGGAGAACTCTCTTCCAACATTTTTAGGAAAAGAACTTATTCAAACGCACTCCTAGAATATCATAGTCGCCATCCTTTCCATCAAAGATGGAGTGTCATTAAAGGCCAAATGGTTAGACTCTCCAAGTTGGTCAATAATGATGATGAATTTTTATGTGAGATGTATATTTTCATTGGAATGTTCAAAGAAAGGGGCTATCCCATTAAGCTTCTGATATCAGTTAAAAAAGAAGTTATAAAAAATCATTCTACATGATTTTGCTCCATTTTCAGAGGTGGGATGAGTACTATAAAGATGGCGAATGTAGAAACACCTAAGAATGAAGTTATGGTCTTGCAATACAATCATTAAGCGCCAGATTTGGCAAATAGATTATGTAGGATATGGGACAGCGTGCTTGACACTGAACTGAAAAACAAATTAGGTGCAAAACCTAAAGTTGTATACAGCGCGGGCAGAAATATCAAGGAAATACTTGAACGTGACAATTACAAGTTTAAAAAGACTTGCATCTCTAGGATGAGCAAATGTGGTGCATGCAGTAGTTGTAGGTTTATTAATGGTAGTCCTTATGTGACTATTGAAACATACAGCAGGAAACTGCAGTGTCCTGGATGCTGCAACTGCAATACAAAAGGAGTTGTATATATTGCTACATGTGCATCATGCCCTGCGTTCTACATAGGCAAGACCATCAGGAAGTTACATGACAGAATTCTGGAGCATAATAGGGATGTAAGAAAAAGAAAAGAGACTAATGCTTTATACATGCACACTACAGAAAGCAATGAGTATAAAAAATTTATATTTTTTGTGATAGACAAAATAAAATTAGGAATGAGAGGGGCTGACCCTGAATTAGAACTTTTAAACAAAGAGTTAGAATGGCAACTTAGATTAAATGCCAAAGAGAAGCCAGCCATTAATGACAATACATCTCTGTTGTATGTTCTAAAAAGGAGAGCAAAAGATGATTGAATTTTTTTATTTGAAGTTTATACTTGATGGATATGTTTTATCTGGTTTAAAGTGTTTATGATCTACCTTTTACAAAGATTTGTTTCATTTACCATTTTTACAACAGGCTAAAGTTGCATTCCAGATATCTTATTTTTAACTTTTAACTGTTTTAATATTTTTACTATTTATTTATTAGAAATTTTATTCTTCATATTACATAACTTGACATGGCAGGAAATGATGTAATGACTGACTTTAAGATCTGGTGTTATTTAAATAGATACTGAAAAAATACACCAAAGCTGCAAAACGTTATTTAAATAGAGCTTAAAGGTGTTTTCACTGACTCTGAAGATGCCTTAATATTTTATCAGGTGAAAGCGCTTAGTCCGTGAATTTTGTATGTTCATTTATTTTATGTTTTAATAGTGTGGAAGCATTAAAGTGAGTGCTTTTCCTTTACCACGGGCAGTGGTTTTCTTACTTTTCCATTATTTGTGTTTTACCTCAGATTGAGTTTGTCTCTGCTTTATCTAATGGATAGAAATCTTCTTCTCAAAAAACAAAAAAGTAGGTTCAGTACATTAACTCATTATCTGTTCTAGAACTTGAAAAGCATATTGACAAAGATAGGTGGAGGTCAGTGTGATCATACTAGGAACCAAGAAATAATAATAATAATAATAATAATAATAATAATGGCTGGAGGACAGAGGAAGGGAAGTTGAGGAGGACAGAAGCAGTCAACACAGATCTAATGTTATGCTAAGTATATAACTTTCATATCAGATGTTGACTCTTCCATCCATTCCTCAAAGCTGAGTCCGTGTCCCAAGCTATTGAAAATCTTGGGAGATTTCATGAAAGGATATTTTGAGGATAGTTGAATCAAAAATAGCCATATCACTGAAGTGCAAGTCCAATTTATAAAGATAAATAAAAGCATGGGCATTGGACCGAGAGGCTGCACACAAATATCATCAAAGGAAGCTCTGGAGAAGATGGCAGTAGAGGTAGCTATAGATCTAGTTGAATGAACCTTGAGAGGTTTGGATAAAGTCAGTCCCTTCTCTTTGTAAACATAAGAAATACAGTCAGATAACTATCTAGAATGATTCACTTTAGAAACCTCTTGTTTCAATTTGGCTGTGGAAAAGGAAACAAACAACTTTTCAGACTCTCTGAATTTCTTAGTATTGTGAAGGTAGAAATGCAGTTTCTGATGCACATCTAATAAATGCAGCATGTACTCTCCTTTGTCAGAAAAAAATTGGAAAGAAAACTATAGGATTAATAGAATGATTAATAGAATGATTAAATGAAGCTTCCAGAGGCTCCCTTTAGAATAAACAAAGGATTAGTTTGCAGGGTCACTGTATCCTTATGAAAAAAAAAACAATTATGGAGGCTTGCAACAGAGGTTGTGCAACTCTGAAAGTCTCCAAACCAAAGTAACTGCCACCAGAAACAAAGATTTGCAGGCTAAAAATGTATTACCTACCATTGCTGCAGGTTCAGATGAAGGCCTTATCAAAACTTGTAATAGAATGTGGATATCTTATGGAGAAGCGGGGTCTCCTAAGGGTATGCCTGAGGAGGAAGGAACCCATAAAAAAAGGCTTTGGATATCTTAAGGGAAGCAATAGAAGGCTGATTTACTCCAACATGGATGCTTGAAATGACTACTAAATGTTCACAGTAGAGTAGGTTGCCCCATCATGGTAAAGAAAAGCCCAAAAATCTAAAATAACTAGAAGGGGAGAAGGAAAATCATCCAAGTTTGTATTAGAAGTCCAAACTGAAAATCTTTTCCCCTTGCTTCTATGATTCTTCCTAGTATAAGGTTTCTGTGTAGAAGTGAGGATGTGAGTCACCTGGGAGGAAAACCTGGAGTATCTAGCCATCGTTGGAATTAGAGAAACCCATCAGTTAACTTGAGGACCTGAATGTCTGGGTGAGAGAGATCTGGATTGGGATCCAGAACCCAAAGTGAGCTTATCTGATGAGATCAGAGGAAGGGAAACCACATACATCAGGACCAGAATGGGCATGAGGATGGTCTTGATTTTCCACCAAGGTTTTCAGGAGGAATTTTGGGATGAGAGGAGTTGGTGGAAAAGCATGTAAGAGCCCAGGGAGCTAAATGTGGATCAAAGTATCTCTCGGTGAACCCCTGGGGATCAGTGCAAAGTATCTGCTGCATTTCATGCTGTAAGGGGAAGCAAAGAGATCACAGCATGGGTGACTCCAAAGGCAGAATATCTGTTTTGTTACTGCTGGATTAAAGGACCTCTCTTGAGGGAGAAGAATAGCCCTTCCCAACCTGCCAACAGAGCACTGGATTTCCCTATGATGTGCATTACTATCAGAAAGTGGTGAAAGATATTGCCCATTGGCAAACCTCATATAGCCTCCTGACATAACTGGTATGAATGTATTCTCCCTTACTTGTTGATGTATCAGACTACCAACATGTTGTCTGTCTGAATGGATCTCACTCTCAGAGTTAGGGAGACCTGAAAAGATTGCAATGTTAGGAGGATGGCCCTTATCATTAGTATGTTGATATGAAGACTGGCCTCAGGGGGAGGATCACATGCTTTGGACAGTCTGACCCATGTAATGCTCCTCCACACTAGTTGGGAAGTTCCATGGTCACTGTAGCCTAGGGAGGAGGGATAACAAAGGGACAACCTTGGGAAACCTTTGGAGACTCAAGCCGCCATTGAATATGTGTTTTGCAAATGTTCATGAGAAGTACTTGGAAATTCATGACTTGATGCCTGATAGACCATTGTAACAGAAGTGTCCATTAAAGAACTGTCATGTGATATCTTCCAAAAGGAACCAGGGTGATCGAACCAGCCATGGATGGCAGGCGGGATAACTTCTTGTTGGTAGCTTCTGATAGGAAAGAAATTCTAAGACCTGTTTGTGAAGGGTGGCTTTCCTCTTTTTTGGTAGTGTTATTATTTGACACTTCATATCCATGTGAGCCCCTATGAACTCTATTGTCAGAAGTGGGAGAAACTTGGACATGGCTGAATTCACTGTGATGCCTAGTCAGATGTAAAGTTGCAGCAATGAATTCCAGGTGCAAATGAGAAGATTCCTGTTGGGGGCAGTGATGGCCCAGTTTCCCAAGTATGAGAACACTCGTAACCCTTGCGGTCTGAGAGGAGCTGTGACAACTGCCATACACTTGGTGGAAATCAGGGGAGTTATGGTGGGACCAAAGGGCAGAACACTGAACTGGAAATAACTGTCACTCAGCCAGATGTGGAGATACCTCCTAGAACTTCATCTGTTTGGCATACTGATTTAGATGACTAAAGTCCAAAGCTGGCCTAAGGTCTCCATTCTTCTTTGACACCAAAAAGTTCTGGAAACATATTCATCTCATGGGACCTCCTGGATGACTTGATTGTCTAGCATTTTTTTTATCTCCAGAACTGCTGCTTTTCTTTGGGATGAAGGTATGTTGGGAAACTTTCTTAAAGGTGGAAAGTGCAACAGAAGGAGGACTGAATAGCCTCTGGTTATGATCTTCTGCACCCATGTGGTCTTTGGTGATACACACCCAGGCCTTGGGATGCAGAAATAACTGCCCCCAAGTGCTTTCAGAGTGTGGCAGTTGAGCAACTGTTCAGAAGTGTTGGTACAGCCTCTTGTTGAGCAAGCTCCAGAAGTCTTGATTTTGTGGACTACATCTGCCATGGGGGCAACGTCCACCACTGTAATTCCCCCTCTGCCCCAGATGTCTGTATCCAAGAGTGTCAGGTGAAAACCCTTGAGATTTTTGGAACCACAATGTCTTCCCTCCCTACTGGTTCTTAGAAAACTATCTTGGGGGGATGAGAACAATATTTTTGTGGCAGAAAGGGTCTTTCCATTTTGCTCAATTCTAGAGAGCATCTGTTTAACTTTAGGCTGACAGAGTATCAGGTCATCATAAGGGGCATTAACAAAGGATGCCATGAAGTGCTCTGTGAAGTCAAACAAGCACATCCAAGCATTTCTCCTTATGGTTTTGCCTGTGCCTACACCTGCAGAAATGCCCTCCATTGCATTAAAAATCATGCACATGAACACATTCAAGAAGGACTGGAGGGTGACTAACTGTGAGTCCTCAGACTTCTTCAGAAATAGAGCTGGAGAGATATTTGAAGAGTTTCTTTGTCAAATCCATCTGGAAGCATGTTATGTATGCCAAGTAGTTCACTGCCTTCAGTGCAAAGGTAGCGGAAGCATAAATCCACTTCCCAAATCTGTCCAGTGCCCCAGACTACTTGTTAAAGGAATGGACAGCTGAGCTGTGCTCAGCAAGTTACTTTTTGGTGGCCACTGCTACCAAGATGGAATCAGTGATGAAACTCTTGCTCCAATGGGTGATCTTTGAGAGATTTCAAAAATTTATCAGGCTTGCAAGGGATAGGTTCAGTCACCTCCAGTTCCTTCTATACCCACTTCAAGATCAGGTTAACCATCCCATCTGCAGGAGGGACTACCAAAGAATTAGCTGGGCCAGTCCCACAACCTAAAGAAAAAAATACTCCTTTAGGGAAAAGGCTTTGGGGGACCATCCCCTTTCTGTCTCAAGAGTTTGAGGATTGTCCCAAAGGAGATGTCCTATAGGGAAAGGGCTTTGGAGGCTGACCCCCTTTCTGTCTCAAGAGTTTGAGGATTGCCCCAAAACAGACACCCTCAAGGGGGATCTGTGAGACCCTTACTCTTCATCAAAGTCAGTGTGAGGGGAGTTGACATGTTTCCTCTTGCAAGCATGCTTCTGAGGAGCTTCTAACATGGGATACTCCAGAGAAGACTTGGAATAAGAATGTGAGTCCTTTAGATGGACTGTCTAGAGGCTCTATGGGGCCAGCCATCCTAGCAGGACAGGACAGGGCAAGCAGGAACAATGGCATCCTATGAGAGATAGACAGACCCAAGTGGAGAAGGGAAGCCCACTCATTAAAAACAGGGAGTACCCTCTGAAAGGCTTCAAATACTGAAGCTGAGGAAGGACCAGTGACCACTCAAGATATATCTGAAGCTTCCAATCCAGACTGATCTTGGTATCCTGTCCAGTCTGGGTCCAATGATGCCTGCAATGGGCTGTCTAATGCTGAGGCTTCAAGATGGAGAGATGGCTTTAAAAGGTTTGGAGTTGATGTGTCCTCTTGGATCCCACACTGATGCTTTGTCTCCAAGACCCTTCCAGATCTGAAGCACTCAGAACTCAAAAGCCACCAGAATCAAAGATGACCAGATCTTTGGATCTGACATGCACAAACCCTAGGAAAAACTTGGGTCCATAGGCCTTGAATCTGAGGGGTAAATCAGGGTAGAAGCAACAATGAGATGAGGGGAAGGGCCCAAATCATGGTTCTAACAGTGGTTGGAGCTGGAACAACCTCCAGTTTGGTCTGGGTCCTGAGGAACATCCTCATTATCCCATCTACATCATCTATAGACAGACTCCTGGCAGACTGTAACAATCAGAGAGAAGAGGCAGTGGAGGGGGTCTGAAGGATGGGTGAAAGAGCCTTTTTTTGTAAAAATGAGGATGATGTCTGAAACAAATAAGCTCTAGTGAGAACCTTGGCTCTGGTAATGGAGGGTTGTTGGATCTGAAAATAACAGGATCTGAGCCGGAGGTTGGAAATGAAAAATTTGGAACTTTCTGTGCTAAAGTTGAAGAAGCAGAAGAGTAACAGTCCAGAGATAGCCTCCTAGATTCTGTGAATTTTTCCTTTGATCTGTCACTGCTCTTTGTCCACTTAGGTCTGTCAGAAGTTTTTTTGAAAGACAGAAGCCCCAGAAGCAGAAGCATGAGGAACTGATAAGTCTCTCATATGGGAAGGGAGAAGACCCTTCAAAATGAGCTTGTTCCTATGCTCCTTAATGGCCTCAGGGCCAAAACAGTGCAAATGAAGCACAGTTCATCCAGATGGGCAGCACCAAGACAAGACATACATACTTAATGTGAGAATCTGAATTTGGGATCTTATGGCCACAGGCCATGCATTTTTTTGAAGCTGGAAGATTTGTCAGCCATAGTGAAGAATACAAGAAAACAGCAAATACTAAAATACTACAAACAACTGAAAAGCCCACATACACACACACACACACACACACACACACACACACACACACACACACACACACACACACACACACACACAGTAAAGCTAACATTAATATGAAAAACTTAGCTTAGGCTACAAATCTACACTGTGACTAAAAAGAAATACTACTATCACTAAAGGTGAATAAATAGTGCCAAAGGCACAATAAAGAGAGAGAGAGAAAATCAAGAAGTAACCTCTAACTATTAAAAACCAACTATTAAAGTTATAAACTTCAGTAAAAGAAGATAGGCAATGAAATATGAAAAGGATAAGAATATTAATCCAAAAAGGGTTCAAAAATGTCAAAAAGACTTGCATTTATCTACACTGAGCCTGAACAGTGGAGATCATGTCTGGATCAAACAAGCAGGAAATGAGACTTGAGGCAACCAAAGGAGGAATGAGAGATTATAGGTAAGGAGAGGAGCCTGAGCTTTGAATCCAAGGTTTGGAGTGGTTAAAGTCAGATCTCAGTTGGATCCAAATGCCCAATAGTTGAGGAATCAGTGGAAGAGACAACACCAGATCTTTGTATTACTGACATAACAGCATTCTGTGTTGTCAAAATACACAGGAAGCTGAATCACAAAAATGTATACACTGTACAAAATAGCAAATAAAAAATGCTCATTTTAAGCATCCTTTGGTGAGTAGTAGATACAAACATTTTAGGTTTATGGCATTAAATACCATTTTAGAACCATCAAAGATGGGGATTTACATACAATAAGACAAACCTGGACACTCAGAATGTTTGTGGTAAATAAAGGAAACTTCACTGATAGAACATCCAAAAACATAAACATAAACATAAAACTAAGCACTTTCATCCCTAAATAAATAAAAGGGACCTCATCAGAGTTAAGTGCCAGGACCAACTGGCTGCAATATATACATTTGTCAACCAATAAAAAGCAGTCAACCGATTAACTTAAGTTTTTAAGGAAACACAAACAGAAAAATTCCAGTCCAACTAATACAATAGTCAAATTTTATTAAACATCATAAAATTACACTTTAAAATGATCAGATTCATAAAATACAATAGAAAATATATTAATCCTTTCATTCACAAATGGATGAACAGATGCTCTTTGTTAAATTGCTTTAATATATTAAGAGTACACTATTTAACCACTCTAGAAAGAGACACATAATCATTTAAACCTGGTTTGTTGTTCAAATTTAATCTAATCTGCCAACACAGTTCTTTAAAATCAATTAAATTATCACTGTCACTACCTTTCATGTTTTCAAACACTCTGTCAATGACAAAAATATATGTATCTCTTGAAATCAATGCAAATAATCAAATGCCAGTACAATGCATTATTGTTTTTGTTTTTCTTAATATCACTCATACATGTGTTTATCCTGTCTTAAAGCCTCCTTTTTGTTTTCCCAACGTAAAAGGCTGAGCAGGAAATAAAAGCAGCTAAATATACAACCCTAACACTACTGCAGTTGTAAAACCCGCAGGTGGATTGGACACTCTAAACTGGCCCTAGGTGTGTGTGTGTGTGTGTGTGTGTGTGTGTGTGTGTGTGTGTGTGTGTGTGTGCCTTCTGTGGAAGGTTGGGCACCAGGCTGGCAACTCAACACTGTAAAACACCACTGCCAATCATGAGCGGACAGGTCATCTGCTGTGGCAACTCCTAACCAGGAAAAGCTGAAAGAAGAAGAAGATATAAATCAGACTGCAATGACAAGAAAACCTATCTAAAGCTGTTTGTTTTGAACATTAAACTTAAGAACAAATGCACAGTAATTAGGGCATTTCTCTGTACACCATGAGCACAGACTAAACAAATTTCTCACTGATGCCCTTGCTTCAAATTCTCTTATACATTGCTTTATTCATTTATTGTGCCCATAAAGTAATTTTCCTGACTTCATTCCACCACATGCTTTCCTTTTAGCCAAAAATGCATTTTCATTATTTTACACACTTTATCAAACATATTTCTCTTACCACAGCTTCTGAAATCTTTAGTTATCACAGAACATTAATTTTATTATGCTTAACCACCCCATATACACAAGTTATCAATGGCACATTTCTCAAAGACAAATTGACACTGAACAAACTAGACAGAATGAAAAGGCAGCAAGAACTCCAAACCGATCCACGTTAATACCATAAAACCAAGAGAAAGTTTATTTATGTAAAGCACTTTTCATCCCGCTGGTAGCAGGACTTCTTCAGACAACCCCTTTACAATGAACAACTGTTTAAAAGAAACCTTAAAAATTAAAAAGTGATTAGCATGAGATTTTTATATTTACATACAGAAAAAAACGCAACACTAAATCAAGTATATTTTCATGCATTTAGGTTAGGTATAGTACAGTTTGGATACTATTGTGTGTTGCACTGTTGGCCATTTTATGGTAAACTAATACCTGCCTTAATAGATACTGTTTTAAAAGAATGTTAAAAGAATGTTGATTGATTAATTAATGAATTATTGTTTTAGGCTGTTGATTGGTAGTTGGGAGTGTATGCTTTCTTACACTTTCTGTTTTAAACAGTTGTTCATTGTAGAGGGGTTGTATGAAAAAGTCCCACTGCCAGCGGGACGAAAAGTGCTTTAAATAAATAAACTTTCTCTTGGTTTTATGGTATTAACGCGGATCGGTTTGGAGTTCTTGCTGCCTTTTCACTTTGTCTAGAATGACACATTTCTCACGTTTGTATGATTCACATGCCATTCATGGTCATTTTAATGGTCATTCATTTTCTTATTTTCTGTCTTGGATATAGTTTCACACAAAGTTTGTTCCTCTCTGAGTTATTTAACCTATACAAAATAATTTCACTTGGTCCACAGATATCAGTCATTTTATTTAATGCTAAATTTGGTTTTCACTGCAGTCTGCTTCTAATCGGATAACTGCAAATGTCACCCATGAGTCTGTAGCATACTAATGAATCATATAACTCACCAAACTCATAGTCTTTGGCATGATTCTTTAATTTGATAACTTCAATAACAATACTTTCTACTAGGCTCCCTATTCTTGTAAAGCAAAAATATTCTTTTTATTGCTTATTGCTATACTGCCTTCCTCTCAATTATACTGATAATTTGGTTGATCTATTTGTAATGTCTACTGTTCCTCTTAAAATGCTGGCCGCAGTACTCTCACACTTCAGCTACCAGCAATTCAGTCTTCTGACCATACATGTGAGTGCAGACTACAGTCAACACATCACCTGAGAACACACACACAGCAGAGATGGCTGATCACTAGTCACATCTTCCTTTTCTACTCTCTAGTAACACCCATCTTTAAATATATCTCAAATCATATTATTTTAAATAAATATCTCTACTTCAAAGTTACTCACCCCAACCTTCCTTCTTCTCTCTTCCACATAACCTCAAATACTCCTTACATCTGTTTCATTATTCTCACCAATACATCTCCATTTACTTCAAACATCTTTCTTACATTTACCCCACTATTCCTATTCACTAACTTCAATTCCTTTTCACTAGCTTCAGTCCCGTCCTCCTACCTTACCTGCATTGCACACTCCAGTGCATGTTTCTCTTTTAACATAACCCAAATGTTTAGCTGCACTGCTCACTTAAAATTTCCTCTCCCTCTCTCTTTATAACCACAAATCATTTCCTGCCTGCATGAAGTCTCTCTTATCCTCCTACAGTGTTAGTTATACAGATGCTTTCAGTACTATCCCTCATATTACTAGCAAGTCAAACATTCTTTCACTACCAGCTTTACTCTAATTACTTACCATCCTCAAGCTCTCAAACTCACTTCCGAAACACAATTGTCACTTTATTATAACTTGTTCAGCACTTTATCTATCCAACTTACAAATGTTAAACCACCCATACTCCAAATATTTGACTTAAAATATCATATCAAATGCAAGTTGTTCTTTCTTTACCATCACATTACTCCAACATTAAAACTGAGTGGAGATATTCATCCCAACCCTGGTTCAACATACTTCTCTCAGAATACACATACACAGACAGATACAACAAAGCATGCTCTTTCTCCAGGCTCTCCCACCACAAAAAGTTATCAGACCTGCAGCTCTTCAATGTAAACTTTAGAAGTATTTGCAATAAAATTCCAGATATCCATTCATGGCTACCCCATCCCTCCCAGATATTTCAGTTGTAATTGAAATGTAACTGAAACAAGAAATAAACAATGATGAAATCTTACTCCTCGCCATCTATAACATTCTCAGATCAGACAAAAAAGGCTGATGGAGTATTGATGATCTGTAAAAATAGCCTAGAATTCCTCTTCCCTCATACTCATCAATTCAATAATGTAAACATTCTTATCTCCTTTCTCAAACTTAATAATAAGACTATATGTATCACAGGAATATACATACCATTGGGCAACAATATCAACACTGATGAATATTTACTGCACTGGACTTCATCAAACACCCCCAGAAAAAATAATATTAAATTACATAAGTAATCATTGGTTATCAATAAAAACTGATACACCCACTAATGCCATACATTTTTTACAGCCTCAAACGACTTATTCCTACCCCATACAACAACAGTTGTAATATGAAATCTATTATTGACTGGATTTTCAGCTCTTCACCAGACAAAATGATTTCCTCAGGTTCACTGACTGACACTCTAAGCAACTACATTCTTACACTTTCTAAAGAGACCAAAACTACACCCATAAACAACATCATCATAACTACATATATAATCTATCATCTTTCCAAAAAGAAACTTTATCTTCAACTTAAAATTGTGCAGCTGGATAGTATGAATCACGTCTCGGCCTTTTGGCTAAGATCAAGTGTAGTATGAAATCATGCCCACTAGATGAAGCTGCATCTAAATTTAATACATTTTTGTCTAAATATTCAAATTAAATTACTACTTTCAGAACTAAAATTAGGATTTATATATATATATATATATATATATATATATATATATATATATATATATATATATATATATATATATCCAAGTATCTTTCAGAAAAATACAAAGTAATGAATAAAGTATGGAGTCGTGAAAGTAGGGGAAATTTGCTCCAAAGCCACCCCTGCACCCTGGCTATTAAGAAATACAAAAAAAGACTCATGAAACAGAGAGAAAGAGAGGTAAAGAGAAAATCTTGAAAACATGGACACAGAATAATGCCCAGAGAAACCTTTAGAACTTTAACAGTGCTAAATACACTATTAAATCAGACAAGTGATCATATTGTACAAATCTAACTAACTAAATTCTTTTGGTCATCCATAAATCAACTATTATACCATGATCATATTACTCAAACAACCCCATCCACAGCAATTCAAAATGAATAGCATTGCCAGTCAATTCAACTCTCATGTCATACAAACAGTAGCCTCTCTCTAATCAATAGTTTGATCACCAATACCTATCTACCCCTTCTGCAACTAGACAGCCACCCCAACATCCTTTCCTTCCAACCAGTTACCATTTCCTCCATCAAAAGGCATTTTTGTCAAACTAAAACCAGCCACATTAACCCCAGCTATCTTACCTGCAGAATATATCAAAACTGCAGTTCACAAACTGGCCAATCTTTTTTCTGTTTTAATAAGTCAATTAAAGAATGATATCTCCCCAGTCTGTGGGAAAAAATAATCTAACATTCTACTGCTACATAAAGGTGGTAACTCTACTGATATCTCTAACTACAGACCAACAGTTACTCTGTCCCTCCTATCAAAAATATTTGAGAAATACATTCAATCACAGTTACTTAAACACATCACTAATAATAATCTTTTATCGCCATCTCAGCATCAATTTTACCCTCATCACAGTAATACTAGTGCCCTTTTCAGTTTCATCATTTCTGTAAACCTAAAAAGAAATTTAGGAAACTTGGTTTCTGCACTTTTCCTTGATGTATCCGAGACATTTGATAATTTGTTGTACGAAAAGCACTATTATCCTTAGCCCATGCAGACAATCACTTTTCTGGTTTCAGAGTTCTTTCTACAACAGACTACAGGCAGTAAAGTGGCAAAATGGCTTCTCATTCTTTCTCTCAGTATCTGTAGATGTCCCACAAAAGTCCATTCTTGACCCCTTGTTGTCTAACATATTACTAACTGATCTTCACACAGCAAGCAACCATGTACCCACAGTTCAGTGTGCAGAAGATTCTATCCTTTTCTGCTCTGCCCAAACATAGGTAAACTATAAGAGCTCACCCAAGAATCCTTTGTCTTATGTGAATCTTGTCTGAGCAACTCTCAGCTTTTCATGTACCATAAAAAACATGCTAATTTTCTTTATTACCAAGTAATTCCCTGATGAAAAAAATTATTTAACATAACTTCTTCCAACTACAAAAAACTGAACTTGTAACTCATACCAAGCTAATATGCACAACTATACATGACAATATGAAATTTGACTGTCACATAAAACAAGCAGCTGGAAAAAAAGGTAAAAAAACTCAGTCTTCTCTATAGGATTAAATCCTGTCTGACTGGTAATACTAGAAAAAATACTGTGCCAACCTATTTACTTCCAGCACTCCTTTATGCTGCACCCATATTCACTAATATATAAGTTATTCTGGAAAGTAATCTAGAGCAGTGTTGCAATAAAGTGTCACAATTTGAGGTAAACCTTCCTTAAAAGTCACACCACTGTATGGCATTTAAAACACTAAAGTGGACAGAAATGTCGGACTAACAGTTTCATAACTAGTCACAATCCATAACCTCATCTACAAACTAAAAAATGTCCATCCCTAAATAATATCATGCAATATAATTCTACAAGCAAAAGTCTCTACTCTATAGACAAACTACTGTCGCTCATAAATTAGTCACATTATATTGCAAGTGATTCGTAGTGTAAAATTTAGAATTCCATCCATTTCACTGTGAAACAATTTGACAAACTAAATCTTTCAAACTTCAGCTAAAAACACTTAATGTACTGTTGGCTATACCTGTGCTGCTCTCTAGATTAAACCATAAATTTCCAACCCTAACATGTATGTCCACAGCTAGAGGGGTTTATTTTACTGGTCTGAATGTGTCCACAAAGACTTAAAAAGAAAAAGTAAAAAGGCAGAGACATTCAGAAGCTATATAGCTGAATCTCATTTGATGTCCTTAAGGGGTCATTTGCATTTACCCATGGGCTTCTATTACAGGAGGTTTAAGGTATCACACAGTGAAAACTCTATCTTTGCTTGCTTTTTTCTTGTAGTTTTTACTAATTGGTTTGTTTGTGCAACCTTTTTACTCTTTGGTTTGGATGTTAGTTGGGATATTTTGCAGTCACCTTAATGGTTATGGACATCAGCTGGATATAAAGACTCTGTATTTCTAAAGTATAGCCAAACAGTCCACTTATGCTCTGTTGACAGGTCATAAGAAGGCTGAAACATGCATGTCCACAGCTAGTCGGGTTTGGCTTTACTCTCCTGAATGTGTCCACAAAGACTTGGAAGAAAAAGTAAGAAGTCATGGAAGTTCAGAAGTCATATAGCGTAAACACTTAATCTCCTAAAACAGTCATTTGCATATATCCCATGGGCCTATATTATAGGAGCTTTAAGGTATCATTCAGTGAAAACTGTAGCTTGGCTAGGCATTATATACTAGAGCTACCAATATGACAAGCACCACTTGTCTTTCAGTAAGCGCTCCATTTCACTGCCTCAAGTACAGAGGGCTTGACCAGTCCATTCAAACTTCATGTACCAAACTTCCATATGAGAGCTGTTCTGTATGTTCGATGTTTTCAGCTTTTGCTGAATGAGGGTCAATATTAGAACATTCTAAGTTTTGAAACTTCAGTGTCCTAATATAGACCCTATGTTTCTTTGGGGGGAAACAGATAGTGCAACGCATTAAAATTGCACTTTATTTCTTTGACTTTTTTTGCTTGAGAGTCCTGGTTGCGTGAGTTCCAATTAACTGAAAGTTTACTGTAATATGATCTACTGACCTGTGCCAGTCCTGACAACATCATTGTATGAACACTGACTATGTACTAAAATGTGTACATCATTAAAAATGGAAAAAAAAAATTATACCCTTAGGACATTCAACCCATCAGTTCAGGGCACCTGGCAATATATCCTCAGTACCCTAGCAAGGTGAACCACAGAAGGAGTTACTGTATAGATATCATAAAACACAAATATCAGGAATGTATCACATTTGCAGTCTGATAGCAAAAGACTAAAGCTAGGTCTCAAGGGATTTGAACCCATGACTGTTTTATTGTTATGCTTTATAGTGGCACATTAGGAAGGAGATCTACAAATGGAGTCAGAGTAAAAAGTGCCATAAGACACACACATATCAGGGTAATGTAGCACATTCACAGAGTAACAGAAAGAAAAGAAAGATAACCCTCAAAAGATCTGAACACATGACTGTCTCACTGATATTCACTACAGTGGTACATTATCAATGGGAGCCACAAAAGGAATTGAAGTAAAAGGTGTCATAAAGCACACAGATCAGGGGAACATAGAACAGTTGCAGACCAATATCAAGTAAAGAAGGGATTTGAATCCATGACTGTCTCACTGACTCTCTATACAATGGTGCATTAGCAAGTAGAGCCACAGAAACAGCAAGAGTAAAAGGTGTCATAAAACATACATATTAGGGGAATGTAGCACATCTGCAGACTGCAAAACTAACATTGTAAAACATTCTATCATCAGGGGCTTAGACCCCCCCACCACAAACACACACACACACACACACACACACACACACACACACACACACACACACACACACACACACACACACACACACACACACACAGACACTGTATTGACATACTACAAATCACTTGATAATTATACTGAGCCATTGAAGCAGATAAACTAAAAGTATTATCTTAACTTTATTTCAGATTTGTATGCTTATACACAGCCATACTTAACTCCTCTGCATGACTGATGGAGGCATCTGTAGCATATGACAAGGATTGGGCTTCATTACTGCCATAAGATGAGGAGTGCCATTTCTCTTTAGTTATACATGTGCATCAGTATTGTTCTCTGTGACCCATCAAGCAACATATGACCAAAGAAAATGATTTTTTGATGGCTCGTTGTGTTCATCTATTTTTGACCTGATCAAAGGTTAGAAATTGGAGTATAGGAGAGAAATGAAAATGGAATCCAAGCAGAGTGTAAAACACAAGGTGAGCAAACAAGGGATGGATAGGATAGAGTTTGGAAAGGAGCAAACCTCTCAATATTGTAGCTCAGTAATCCTGTAGAATTCCCACAATAGTTGTAAGTATTTAATTACTTTAATCCTCAATGATTTCCAAAACATTACACTTTTTATGATGAACAATTGGAGCAAATCATGTATACATTAATTAAATATCTGGAAAATTTGTATGTATTGTTGGGAGAATTCTTTGTGGAAATGTTCCCTTTTCTTTATTTTTTTCCCAGAGAAGGGAATTTTGGGAAAGAAAGTCAGGAAACTAAGAGGTTGGTGAGAGGGGAAGATTAGGTAGCATGGAAAGATAAACATGAATGACAAGTTATGAGGTAACACAATAGTGAAGGAAACATAGGACAAATACCAGGAAAGACAATGGTGAGGGAAGGATTCTACAACATATAGGGGTTGATATAGACATAAAAGAGAGGGGAATACTGGATTGAGGGATAGGATTGGGTGTTTGAAAATGCAATCTCTGCCAGCTTACATCAAGTGGGAGATCACTTGTCACACTACAAAGTAACACCACCAGGCCCTAGCTCAGAAGTTAGGTTCAGATCTGGGCTGGAAAGTTACTCGAGTCATCAGAGCATGGCCTCCATGCAGCCTATGTGAGCACCCAAATCCTATCATCACCAACACAAGTTCTGCCAGCTCTTAAAAGGTGTCACCTCCACTTGCATTGCTACCATCTGTACAAATCTAAAAAGTAATGGTGGTACAAGGGCCCAAAAACAGGAACAAAGTTTAAATATTGCTCCTATAAATGCAGAAAGTTGCTAGAATAACAGGTTAAGCATTACCATACGTTTTCTTTTTTTTAAAAACAACTTTATTGAATTTTATATATAAACATATTACAGATATAATTATAATATAGATTTAACTTTGATCAAAAACATATATACATACTGAACACAACAAAAACTAAAGTATTTGCAAAGACATCCATTTAAGTTTTCCAAAACATAAGATAAAATCTCATTTCAAGTTATTATACATTCTTTTTTAATAATTCTAGTAAGCTAACCCACATATTATAATAATATTTTTTCTAGATGTTCTTGAGTTGATAGTCTAAAGTTCCATGTGACAAACTTCTGTAATAGCATTTTTAACTCATTGAATGTTGGAGGCGAGTCAGATCCAGTTTCTTGTTATGATTTTCCTGGCCACTGTATGAATTGACCATAACAAAGGGAGCTTAATTTTTTTGAATGTTACTATGAATTGGCATGCTAGAGAGGACCATAGATTTGGTTAAGTTAAAATTGTCAGTAAATATGGCTTGCAGAAACATATTTACATTTTCCCAATAACTTTTCAGTTCCTTGCAGTCAAAAAATGTGGGCCTAATCAGCATTTTTTTCTACTTTACATCTTTTGCATACATTTTCTTTTTTAGTAAGCTTATACATAATAAATGGAGTATAAAATGCCCTGTGGATACATTTCCATGTGTATAATTTCCATCTAAGTGAGAATGTTGTTCTTCTAGCTGATACCAGAATATTATTTTTATCTTGTTCAACAGGTGGTTCATCATTAATAGATGTATAATAATTCTACAAGTAGTCAGAGCTTTTATGTGTTTCATCTCTAATTATCTTAGATATATGTGATAATTTACTTTTGAAAGTAGTTTTATGTTGTACATTTAAGACTAGATAGTTTAACAATAATGGAACACATTCTTTATTTAAGGGAATTATTAGATCACATTTGTTTAAAAGAAATTGCCTGTATGTTTGTAGTTCTAGTCACAGATTATCTTCTAATTCGAATTCTTGGGTTAAGCTATCGATTGATTTAATTTCATTATTTAACAACAACTGAAACCAATATATCAATCCTTTTTCTTTGAATAATGATATTTTAATGGAATCAGAAGCAGAAATAATTCCTTGTGTAAAGGCTATAGGGTTTATGAGAAAAAACATTCTTTATATATAGGATATTTATATATGAAGTTTCTAAAATTAATTATAATAGTTGAAATATAGCTATTAGAATGTTTTGCTGTTATTTGAGTTGAAAAAAAATCTTTCAATATCCAAATAAAGGGATTATTTAAAATGCTTATTTTGTATGTTTGTGGACAAATAAATGTGTCCTTGCTAATTGCTTCCCAGTACTTCTTCCATTTAGCAGAGTATAAATGATCCATTAGTAAAGTTATTGATTTGATTATGGAAGAAATTGAGTATAACTCTATGTCAGGGAAGGCAATTCCTCCATTTATCCAGCTATTCAAATAACATTTTAGGGCATTTCTAGGTTTGTTAGGAAACCAAAAAATCTTAATATCAATGAGTTTAGTTTTTTAACTACTAAATTTGTGGGAAGTAAAGAAATTGATTGTATGATAAATAATATTTTTGGTAGAATAATTTAATTATTGGTAGTCTTTCTTCATTTGTAAAGAAGATCTTGTTCCACTTGGTTATAAGGGATTGGATATTAAGTATGTTGCTGTAATTATTATATATAATGTTTTTGATATCCTTCATTAATGTTATTCCTAAGTATGTAAACTGAGCTGAGTTAGGAATATATTTAAGATATTGATTTTCTATTTTTTTTTTAAGGTAGACAAGAAGAATAAGAATCTTTGTTTTTTTCATTGTTAAAAGTCAAACCTGATTTACTTTGGAAATTTTCCATAGAAACAAATAAAGCAGACATGGATAACATATTACCATTAAGTGTAATAAGAACATCATCAGCAAAGAGTTGAATTTTAGATGTAAACTCAGAGTTTATATTAAATCCTTCTACTTCTTCATTCATTCTAATAGAGTTAACCCATGGTTCCATAATTAAAGTAAATAACAGAGGAGAAAGCAGACAACCTTGTTTAGTTCCTTATAATATTGGGGTGTTTTGTGAAATATAAGTACCTATTTTAATATATGCCTGGGTTCCTTTATATACATATTTTATTAAGTTTATGAAGTTATCAGAGAAATTTAGACTATTAAGTAATATAAACAAATAATTCCAGTTTACTGAGTAAAACAATGAATTTATATCTAAACTTACAAGGATTAAATAGTTTTTTTTCCTTATTAGAGTAATATATTAAATATAGCATTCTTTTAACATTATCAAAAGTATTTCTATTTATTATGAAACCAGTTTGGTCTTCATTTATAAAGTTTGGGAGACGAAACTTCAATATTCAAAAATATTCATAAACATTTTGTAATCCACATTCAGTAGAGAAATGAGTCTCTATGAGGAGCTTTTCATTGAATCCTTGTTCAGTTTTATTATAGGTGCTATAAATGTGTGCTTCCAAGAAGGAGGGCTTATAGAATCATTTTGTGTTGTTAAAAACATTTTGTAATAATGTTAAAGCATTTCTAGGCATAATTTTATATATTTCTGGTATAATTCCATCATTCCCAGGAACTTTATTTAATTGAAGTTTGTTAATTTGTGTCTGAATAGCTATATAAGAGATATTTTTGTCTATTAGGTCTGCTTGTTGTTTGTTAAGATGTTTTTTAGGGTTCCTATTAGAAGACCAAACACGCATTTTTTCGAATACGTCTTGGTCAAACTTAAAAGACTGAAACGGCAAAATATCGAAGTGGCTTTTAAGCAAATTCTTTCCCTGGGAAAGAATTTGCTTGGTCACTTTGTTACTTTGCCATTTTTGGCACTGTAGTATGGTTTTGGAGTTGGTATATTTAAGTAGGGGGGTGGGGGCACAGGTCCCCACTTAATGTAATGTTTAAAGTGTTTTGTTATTTTTTTTTTTTGTTGTTGTTGGAACAGCGATTTTTTTTCCCTTGGAAAAAAATCGCTGCTCTGACAGTTCGACATTGTAAGCTTTTGCTTACATAGGGTCGATTAATCACCATTTGCTTTTTAAGCATTCGGTGATCTAATGTAGACCCTGTTTTTTAGTGTATTTATTTATAAATCATTTTATATTTTCTTATGATTCCTTAAAGACTTCTTTTTGATTAATTGTATGAAGTGCTCCCTGAATTCTTCGAATATGTCTTGAACATTGTAAACCTTTCTCTTTGTCTTGAGGGAATATATTTCTTTTATAATGTTATGTTTACTAAGCCTTATAGTTTTATTTTTAAGCCTATTTAAATATTTGGGATTATTTGAAAAAGCAAGAAGTTTACGTTTTTCTAAACATATCATTGTTTTATGACTAAGTACATCTAGATATTTGTTATTTAATATATTAATTTCTTCTTTAATGTCATTGCTTATCTTTTTGTTTAAGTTTAAGGTTATCTAGCTTAATTTGAATCTCCTGTAGGTCTTTATCCCAGGCCTTCCTCTTGTTGTTATACCAGTTGATTATTTTCCCATATAAGTATGCTAGAGCATCCTAAATATAAATCACTGCTGTATCAAGGGTGGTATTCATTTCTATAAAGTTATTTATTTTGCTTGTAATGAATTCCTTGAATTCTTCTAATTTGGTGATGTAAGCTGGTATTCTTCTAAATTTTAGGTAATGAATTAATATTTAAATCAAAAGTAATGGAATTATGATCAGATAATGGACAATAGATAATCAAAGATTTTGTTATATCATTAATTAACTGATTGAAAATAAGGACTCTATTTGAAAATAGGAACCATGTCTATTAGAAAATAAGGAAAGGGGTAATGAATTTGAGTATGCTTGGTTATTTATATCATTAAGGTGAAATGAATTCATGAAATATTTTAAATGTTTGGCCTATGATGTTATCCTTCTTTTACCTGTAATACTTGTTTAATTTTAATTTAAAATTCAATTAAAATCACCTGCCATTATAATGTTGTCTTTTGCAAAAGAAACAATTTGATTTAAGTTTTGCTTAATGGTATTTATTCCTATACCTGGTATCCAGTAGACATTAACCAAGGTAAAGATTTTTTTTGTTTATTTCCACTATAACCGAGCACAACATTCCTTTATCATCTTGTTAAGTTCTAATTATTTTAGGGATAGGTAATAATTTGTTCCATATAATGGCTATCACGCTTTCTTTCTGTGAATGTTCAGAACTAGATAGAATGATAAACTTATTTGTATCAAGTCTGAATATACCATTTTTTAGAAGAATGGTTTCTTGTAAGAAAATTATATTAGATTTGTGTAAGTTTAAGTATCTAAACAGATTTTCTCTTTTATAGGGGTTATTTAAACCATTAATGTTAATAGAGATACCCCTCAATAAAGTCCTTTTGGTTGTTTATCTGTCATAACGTCTTTCGTTCGAATACAGAATCATTTTTTATTTCCTTATATATTTTAATTTTCCCCTTATGTATTGATGTAACTTGTTTATTATACGAGTTAGTTTTAAGCTTAGGATTTAATTTAGATCTACTTAAAGCTAGACAATTTTTTGTAATACAACTAATGGATGTCTTAAAGAAGTATTTTTACCACTGTAAAATAATTGCATAACTCTATATACAAACCCCCACCCAGCCTGGAGTATTAAACTCCTAACTGGAGTAACAATGGTCACTTAAATTCACCACCCAATCAATAACAGCAGGATTTCAACCCCACCCTCTATATAGATTTAAATTTTCAGTCAATCTTATTAGTTAGAATTTGACTCAGCAACTTATATATATATATATATATATATATATATATATATATATATATATATATATAAAAAACTTTGAATTATAATATAAACTTAAATATGTAAACAAGATTTATAGGCTCATAGGTAGGTACTAGGCTATTAGCCCAAGGGCCTACATAAGCCTAGCCAGCAAGGTTCCATGGCTTATGCCACCCAAGAAAGCTATTTTCCTGTGCCACTGTTGAGCAGAGACACAGAAGTGATCCCCAGGGTGTATTTCTAATTAACCTAAGATATGTCATGTTATTGTAAGCAAAACTTTCTTATTTATAAGAGACTTCTTTATATTAATCATTTTAAAAAGTTCCTACGTATATTTTTAAATGAATGCCTAAGCATATGGAATCAACATTAAAATAAACATCATAACTTTTACTTGTAGCTCTTGTATAAATTACAATACATTCCTCAATGTGATCTAATTTAGTTCATATTTAACACTCTAACAGCATAAACAGAATACAGATACCTGATATACAAATTGTTAATATAAAGCTTTTCAAATGATGTCAACATACACTTAAAATATATTCTTGCTTTGTAGCTGCCAGGCAATCAGACTCTGAAAGACACCATTAGAGAGAACATCTAAATGTATCAGCTACTTGTTATGCTGACATCTTATACAGGATACAGATAAACTTGTAATTTGAGTTAAAAAAAGCAATATTACTAAACCTTCTGATATATAAAGGAGATATAGTGTAATGTTTTCCCCAAAAGATATAACTTTGATAAGTGAGTATATAGCAGTAAATATAAATTTGTGTGTCCTCATACCTTTTGCATCACTTCCTAGATAAGGACTAGTAAAAATAAATGGTTATTACTAAGATAGGATCTATTGAAATATATGACATATAACATTTTTGAGTAATACATATGAACTAATACACTTTTCAAAAAATAAGACTATTATTTCATTCCAATGCAATTTTTGTATAAGAAGCAGAAAAATATAAGAGAGATATTAAACCCATCCCTTTCAGCAACCTTCTTTGGGGTTACAACAATAACTAGCCTGAATACATTCCCATTCAAAAGATTAAATTCACTTTAACAAAGAACAATATGTTAAATGATATTTTGATAAAATAACTAAAGAGAATTTGAGTTACTTATAACATGTATACAACACCCAGCTGCATATCTGAGCTCACATGTTAAGTATTTCACTGTTAAAAATCTGTACAACTATGTGAAGTAAATTTTCATAATTGAACCAACTGTAATTTCAGTAACTATTTCCTTCTAACAGATACTGCATAAGGTAAACATCTATCAGTTGCCATAAACCTATTTTACATAAAGCTTTGATTTTAATGCTCAACTAAAACAAAACAACTTAGTAAGCATAATTTCACTTAAAAAGAAAAGCCATGCACTTCCAACATTATTAAACTATTTCAGTATTTTGGTTAGCTTCAAACTTACTGTATTTCATGAAATTTCTGTTTCCCATTCATTTCTTCTTCTGTGATGATTTACCTGCTTGTATCTATGTGTTCAGCACTGCCTTGTCACACTTATGCGTCGCCAAAGGTCAGAGTTCAATTTGTAGCTTCAAGTCAGTTCCTATGAAGCAATAAAGCCCACTGAAGATTTCCCGAACTTGCGACCATGCATCTTGAGCCTGTGGGAACCCAAAATTGTCTTTCTGTCTTGATTAAGTGGGAAAACAGTAAGTAAAGCTAAAATTACAGATTTTGAACAAGCTTTCTGTTATGTGCACGAGGTTCATTAAATGCAGCTCAAGATGCCATTTCAGTAATGATGATGTCTACAACACAGCCTACAGCCAAATCAGTTATTTAAACCTCTAACATCACTGTATAAAGTAATTTAACAGTCTGTGCCTAATAAACACCCTTAACCTATAAGCAAAAACACAAGCATAACTATTCAAACATATATAAATATTAATTACCTTGTTTCCCCTTTTTCTTTCCTTCCCTTCCTCATCTTTCCCCACATTATTAACTGTGAGCTTATGTTTAAAGCATGTAGCTAGCTGAACTGTATTCACTGACTATTTTTTAACATTAAGGCAAAGACTATGAATTCCACATTATGCATGTAGAATATGTATACATTACCCTGTAAGTAAATATGTTGTATAAGGCATTATTTGTTTTTTAGTCTCTTTTGCTTGTCAGTAGTTTTCCAGGATGTTTCAGATGTTATTCTTTTCAACAATGGATTTGCCCATTCCATCTCCTCTATTTTATCTATTTTTTTTTTTGATGAATGTCAAGGCTGTGTCCAGGTCTTCAAATATTTTAGGACCATCCGAAAGAAAAACCTTTAGCTTTGCTGGAAATAGATGAGTTTTGATTTGAGCTTCTTTAATTCTTTAACAAGAGGTAGAAATGTTTTCCTTTTGGATATTACTAATTAAGAATAGTCATTATCAATTCTAATGACAGTTTCATTAACTTTTATAGGAGCTTTTGTCCATGCCCTTTTTAGTACCATCTCTTTATCATGTGAGGAAAGAAATCTAACAATAATTGATCTGGGCATTTTGTTATTTGTATTAGAGGAAGACAGAGATATATGGGCTCTCTCTATGCCATAGGATAAGGCTTCTGGCAAGTCTAGGATTTTAGGTAACCAAGATGATAAAAAGCTTACCATATTATTTCATTCTGTGTTCTCAGACAGTCCAAAGATTCTTAAGTTGTTCCTTCGAGCCTTATACTCTAAGTCATCCAGTTTATTTTGCAGAAGGGTTTTTTGTTTTAGAAGAAATTCTAAGTTGTTTTCTCCTTCCTGTATTTTTTTTCCATATAATTTAAAGCTTTCTCTATTCCATTTATTTGTAGTATTTTTGTTGTAGATCTTCATGTAGTAAGTCCATTTGTTTAGAGGATATTTCTTTAAAGTCATCAATTTTTGAGTCTATTTTATCTATTTTGGTAGTCAAGTTCTGCATATTTGATACCAAGGTTTGTAAATCCTTTCTGAAGCTGGTATCTTGATCGTTGCCTTTTGGAAAACTCATTCTGAGAATTTTTAATGAGTAGAAATAATCCCAAGGTATTTTTGACAGGAAATTCTCCCTAGGTCAGGATTCTTTTTTAATATTATCTTAGATTTAAATTTCAGGGAACTATTAATGTAAAATAAGTTTTCTAAGATAACTTAAAAATTAATATTTCCCATCATAAAAGATGAACTAGGTGGAGCTGAAGAAATCTGCTGCTATCTGTTGCTCATCTTGGCCACGCCCCGCCATACATTTTCTGAAGGCTATGAAGTCTGAAGCTCAAATATCTGTCATTATTTAGTTACTTCATGTCTCAGTTACTTGCTAGAAAACCAAAACTTTTATGATTAACAGACCAAAAATATGAGGCAAAAATCTGGACAGTTGAGAGGTATGACTGCTACCAAAAGGTAACACTGCAACCCCCTCTGGTGCAGTAAGGAAGTAGGTGTGGAGGCAACTGTGGCAGGCTGGAACCCTGAGGTTATGGGTGCTCCTGGTGTCATTGTTGTTGTTGACCATGGCACTATTGCTACCACCTGTAGAAGGGGATGGCAGTTTTTGCCAGTGGATTAAATGCTGCATACAATAGTAACTGATATGGAAAAAACAAGAAATAAACCAAATAAATGTATAAAAGTGAAAAAATAGCAACAAAGTTGGTGGGGAAGAAAATATAAACATATTAAATATTGCATATAATAACCTTTTAATAGTAGGGCATACACAGGTATACCATCTACCTATTTGTCTTATTATAAAAGATGGAAGGGGCCTGAAGCCAAAAGTTGTCCTCATATGCAGTCAGACGAAATACAATATTAATTGCAAGAGCTACTTATCAAGACAGCACATACATGCCTATGGCTAGTGATACTATTTGAGTTTTGCAATAATAAAGATGTACATATGCAAAATAAACATGCTGATCCCACATTAAAGATGTCTAGCACAGGTGATAGACAAGGAAGAGATACTTTTATTGTATATTGTGAAATGTCCAGCAAACTACTACTAGTTATGAATGTTACATACATGGACCATGTAGCACTGAATTGATATTACTGGGATGAAAATTATACTTTGTTATGGCAATGTTTTTTTTTTTTTTGAGGAGAGGTGGGAGAAACTGAGCCTACAGCCATCCTAACAATTTCAGTACACATACATTTAGTGTGATGATCCACCTGCCCACCTATACAGGTGGAGACATCCACAAGCACACTTCTATCATTGTACAGTCATACTACTACTACCCATGAGCTATGCCAGAGCTGACAGATCAGTCTTCCTAAGTTACACAGAATTATTTTGAATGGCAAAAATTATTACAATATCAACAGACAGATTTCTGACAACTGCATATCTACTCACAGCGCCATTCTCTCAGGTGCTCTATTTTGTTTTTATGCATCTCTTTATTTCGTTTGGTTTCTGCAGGGACTAGAGACATAAATAGGGCATAATGAGAAAATGGATGGTGGCATGCAGTAGCAGGATATTTTTTTAGCTAAAGGATGGTATACTTAAAGTACTGAGGTGGTGACTGCAACATAGTTTCAGTCTCCCATTGGCCAAGGAGGTCAGGCCTGCTTAGAATCAAGTCACTCTATTGGTGGCAGTACTGTCCACAATGAGTAGGACACCAGTAGCATGGTGACAGCCTTGGCCAAACTATGATATGCATCAGCCTTATGTTGTGACCTCCTTCAGGGTCCTCCACCGGTAATGCTTATTGAGGATGTCTAGAAAAGTCATGGACTTTTCATATCACCTCCATGTTCAGAAAAGAAGCATTACCCTCACTTTCTTCATCCATAACCTTCAAAGATCTCAGGGAAAATGGCAGAGAACTGGCACCCAATACAATTCTCATGTGGTCCTAAGTCCATGCAAAGTTGAGCATCAGTGAGCATCTCATTTGTACAATGGATGTCAAACAAATAAATACAGGGCTTATATTTTTTAATTTATTGAGTAGGAGTCCATTTTCATTGGAGGCCCGGGGAGAAATGCTCCAAAGTATTACAAAGATTTTAAGAACAATAATTTTACAATCTTCACAAATAATACAAAAACATCTACAGTTTAAATAATTATTCCAATTAGACATAATACAAAAACATTGGCTAAGAATAGATACAAATTATATGACAATGATTTAATATTTAGAGAAATGCTATTATGTTTTTGTTGTCTTTCGGCTTTTCCCGGTTAGGTGTCACCACAGCAGAACTCCGGTCCGTTAATGATTGGCAGTAGATTTTGACAAATGCTGAGGTGCCAGCTCGATGTTCAACCTTCAACGAAGGCACACCCATTTACGCATGTCTTTCGAACGCCCATCCAACCATGGGGTGGGCATGCAGACTCCACACAGAAGGCACTCCCCGCACTCCAGCCGAGAATCAAACGGGAGAACCTCTTGCTGTGAGGCAACAATACTACGGCTGCACCACCGTGGATGTCAAATGTATTATTATATGTTATTATGCTTCCAATGGCACTTTTTTGTGTGAAACATGGTAGTCTTCCATTCCTCTTTTTGCTGCTGAGTACCATCCTCAGATGATTAATCATGAGATGACATTTTTCTCAACCCTAGCATAATTTGGTTTCCCGTGCATATGTTGAGCTGCCTGCAGGTGCTCAGGCACATGCCCAGCATTTGTTGCAATCTTTACAATGTTTATCAAGTATGCTCTTCATGCAAATTGAGCTATTCGGAAACAACAATGAAATCATCCCTTATTATCATAATCAACCTGGCCAGAAGGATGAAACTGGAGAATAAGGACAACAAGAGACACAAAGAGAAGCAGAGAGACACACATTGTGCTTCAGAAGAAAACAACTATGACATAGGCTTGAATCCTGCAAGCTGCTTTTGTTTTCCAAGTCAGATATCTGCTTATATAAGGTAAGTATTACTTCTCACATGCTTCCATTCAGTTGTAGAAAGCTAAGTTTCACTGTTCCTGTATTTTAACGCCTGTAAAGGATATAATTTTCTCAGTAGTTTTAGAGTGTGTTGGCCAAAACTGTCTTAAGAGGTACACTGTTCAAATTCTAAGTAATGTTCATTACTAGTTTAATGCTATGTGCCTTGCACATATGTAATTAGCCACAGCCTTAGTAAAACTGATATTGTAATGGTCAAGAGTTGTTGTTTACTTACACTACTGTAATTGTTTTGTAGGGAATATGTGCTCATTGCACACAAGCTGCATGACATTTATTTAAAGACCGTATGGACATACTTCACTGTCAGGCACAAACTGAGCATAATATATGACCTAGTAAAATAAGATTATTGTATAGATCTTTTAGGGCCATGCAGGAACAAGGCTATTAATTCCCCTGTTTTATATGCCAACAGAGAACTATCTAAAAACAGGGCCCTAAGAAAAGTCCAAGATCTGCTGGCCTATCCACATCACCCAGCAAGCCCAAATTTATAAATGCAGAAAATGAGGTGGTAGTACAGGCCCTCTGTCTTCATGGCCTATGTCTCTTAGCTGTCCATACTCGACAAGCCGCATTGCTTTGCAAGAGATGGCTTGAACCTGTCACCCCTAGGCTTTCTAATACCGACCAAGGCTCTTGCTGCCTACATAGTGCCTTTTTTAGGCAAGGCTCAAAAGTCAAACCCACCTCCGTAAACAGCAGAATTAACAAAAAACTGAGGGTTATGCTACTCAATGCCAGGAGTTTAAATCTCAAAATGCACGTGCTCAAAGCACTCCTCAGTATGGAGAACATTGACATCTGTGCAGTAACTGAAACCTGGTTCAAGGCTCTAGAGAGGACCCCAGCACTACCGGGCTACAACTCATACCACAAGTTTCGGCCACAGAACATGGACCGAAACACAAAAGGAGGGGGTGTATCCATATTCATCAAGAATACCTACACCTCCACGTTAGTGGCACAGAATGATACCTCTGAGATCATCCATGTGCAACTAACATTGGGCAAATCTGCAATGCAAATTGTGGCCTGCTACAGATCACCCTCCATGATCCAGGACCATCACTCCACCTTTCTGGAGACACTGGAAAACATGAAGGTTCTACCAAACACCCTGATATTGGGCGATTTCAATTACCCTACCATTCACTGGGAAAACTACTCGAGTACAAATTCCCAGGCCCAGCGCTTCCTGGAATTCATGAACTCAAACACCCTGGATCAGCTGGTAAACTCCCCTACCAGAGGTGAAAACATACTGGACCTGGTCATCACCAACATGGGTGACAGGTGTTCCACACCGGAGGTCAACACGTCACTGGTTAGATCAGACCATAAACTAATCACTCTGGATGTCCACACCCCACCACCACCCCCAACTAAGGAAACCACAGTAAAAAACTTTTCTAAAGCAAACTTCACCTTACTTAAGACAGAGATGGTAAGTTTCACAGACCCAATACTAAAGGATAACACTGCCCAAGATGCAGAAACCTTTACAAATGCACTCTATGAGCACCTACAAGGATGCATGGATTGTGCCATCCCTAGCAAAACCAAGACTCACTCCTCTAAGAGAAGGAAACCAGTTTGTTGGACCCCTGCAATAAACAGGCTATACAATAGAAGGAGGAAACTAGATCAGAAAAAAAGCAAATCCCAAGAAGGAAAGACATCCCTGATCAGTATCAGTAAGAAACTGAGGTCTCTCATGAAATCATCCAAGGCTAACTTCAAAAGAAAAATAGCCAAGGATTCAAAAGATAACCACAAAGCCTTCTTTAGCTATGTTAAGAATCTAAGTGGCAACTCCCACATATGCACTGAACTAGTGCAAAATAGCACAAAATATATTGAACCTACTGATATTGCCAACATCCTGGCAGATAGATTCAGTGCAAACTTCACCCCCCCCCTCACCTCCAAAAGGGCCCACAACAATACCAGAAAAGTGTAGTGCCCCAAAAATCACAGATGCACAGGTGAAAACAGCCCTTTCAAAAGCCAAAAACACAGCATCAGTGGGACCAGATGGTGTCCCAGGCTGCATCTTGCACAAACTACAGAACAAACTAACCCCCCACCTAAACACACTGTTCAATCTCAGCCTCTCCACAGGCTATGTGCCCATAGAATGGTGAACAGCAATGGTTATTCCTCTCCACAAAGGAGGCGCCACAACTGACCCTGGTAACTATCGCCCCATAAACCTGACTGGCCTGGTCTGCAAGGCTATGGAATGCGTCATCATAGAACTCATTAACAAAGACACTGGGAACCTCCAAACACTTGACCCAGCCAAGTTCAGCTTTGTAAGGGCAGATCATGCCTACTAAACCTGATTGACTTCTATGAGACAGTTACCAAGGCCATAGATGAGGGAAAGGTGGTTCACACAGCCTACCTTGATCTCGCCAAGGCTTTCGACACCATTTCCCACTCGGGTATTACAGAAAAACTCACCAGCCTGAACATAAACTCCTACATCATGAGATGGGTTGCCAACTGGCTTACAGACAGAACTCACACAGTAAGAATAGCGGGCTCCAGGTCCTACTCTAAACCAGTCACAAGTGGTGTCCTGCAAGGCTTAGTCCTGGGACCTGTACTGTTCGGCATATACTTCTCAGAAGTACAGGAAAACATATTAGGACTATGGCTAACCAAGTTCGCCGATGACTGCAAACTGGGAACCATAACTGACTCTCCGGCTGACATGGATATCCTCCAAAAGGGCATTACTGAGACGGACATCTGGTGTCAAAGTCATGGCCTCAAGCTAAATGACAAAAAATGCATAGTTATCCCATTTGGGAAAAACAAAACACCCACGAATTACCACGTAGGTGGCAGCCCCCTTAATACAGAAGAGGTAATAAGAGATCTGGGGACCCAGGTAGATAGTAATCTCTCCTTTGATAATCATATTGCCAAAGTAGTTAGGAAATCCTTCTATGTGGCCCATATAATTACTAAAGGGTTTGCATCTAGAAATAAAGAGGTTATAGTGCCCCTCTACTCTTCACTCATTAGACCCATCTTAGAGTACAATGCCCCATTTGGGATGTACCTCACAAGACACTTCCAACAGCTGGAAAGACCACAAAGGTACCTCACCAAGAGGATTACTGGTCTCAAACATATATCCTATGCAGCCCGACTGAAAAAACTCCGTCTGTACTCAGTGGCATATTGCTTACTCAGAGGTGATCTCTGCCTGACTTACAAAGCCATGTCCAACTCAGAATTGATGGACATGCTCCACCTAAAGAAATCCAAGTCACTGCGAACCACTCGCTCTAGTGAGCTAAACCTCGCCACAACAATAAATAGAACATGCTGGAGGGATAGATTCCTGTCACAGAGACTCCCCATGCTTTGGAACAAAATTCCAAATTACATCAGGCAGAACCCTCACTAACACTCTTCAAGAGAAACCTTGACAAGTGGATGGGTAACAGAAAATACACCCCTGGGATCACTTCATTAGCTCTGCTTGACAGAGGATCAGTTAATTAATCAATGGTGTGGCGAAAGCCAGCACACTCTGGCTAGGCTTATAAATGCCCTCGGGCAGATAGCCTAGTACCTACCTATTAACCTATACCACCAACCAATCCTTCTTTGACCATCCTTGGGCTAAAATGGGCACAAATATACATGTGGTGGGAGGTCTGGACCACAGCTATGACATGGTCCTTCACATGACCACAGACAGATCTGTGCTGCCAACTACCAAGCAGAAGTTATGGCATGTTAAAGGTCAGCAATTGCTGGTGGGCTGTATAAGCCACTTCTAATAGAGACAGAGGAGCTCCTGGCCTCACTAAAAACACTTACCCCTTTGAAGTCCTAACGTTTGGTGCTGGTTGTTGGGACAGAGCTGGCTAAGCCTCAGAGAGGTTTAACCACAAATCTCTAAGGTATGTAGTCCTACTTTATAGTATCAATGGCTGCAGATCCTCAACATGTAGTCCATGTAATGATCATTAAATCTGTCTGACTTATTGTATACTGATACACTGGGGTTCCAAGTTCCATGTCCATCTGCATGAGGTATGGCCAAGTGCATCAACTGTTATCATATTTTTATAGCAGTTATATGTTTAGCTGTGGTGCTGGGTCCTGCTTACACTGCATATTTTTTGAACACAAATGAACAATAGACTGGTTGACCTCCATAAAGGAAAACCCCCACTAAAAGTTTTTATTTTTGGTAGTGGGGGGAGACACTGAAAATTTGTTTGAATTTACGGAATTAATTTGGCAACTAAGGTTGAATGATTGCAACAAATATTAGTTAGCACATTAAGTCAGGGGTAAACTTGTTTTTAAATATTTTTTTTTGTTAAATCATAAGCTTTTATGTTTTTTGAAAGGTTTTATTAGTAATTGTATTTGGTTTATATTGAATTAACATGTTATTTTTTTATTAACATATAAAGTGTTTTTAAATTATCTTATCAATGTGTTTGAGAACTTGAATGAAACTGATTTATATCCAGGTAGCTGGTTTTATAAACATTCCTCTGAAAGTGTTTTACAAATCTGAAGAAGTCCCAAGTAACTGGACAAAAGAGCTTAGTTAAATTTGTAATTTAATGTCGATCAGTAAAGATTTCTGAGTGGATTTTAATGGGGTTTTCCTTTGTGGATATTGAACAGCCTATTATAATTAAACAGTATATTTTTTGCTTTGGTGTATTCACAAGTGATTCTTTATCCACCACCAGTAGTGGGGAACTGATGTTGGAGAGTCTGTAACCTCTGGCAGGAATGACCTGGTACCGTTATGGAATGCAGAAAGTCTGTGTTGGACACAAGGAATACTATCCCCACATCCCCTACTCAGAGTATGGACAAACTCTTTATGTCTGCAATTAGGCTCCCTATTGAAATGTTGGTACTCGAAACACTGAGTGCCGATAAAACGGGAAAAAAAAAGAAGAGTGAAACACAGGAGAAGAGTGAATCTTCTTGAAACTTCTTTGGCCCCCTGCACCCCCAACCTTATATATATCTATATCTATATCTATATATATCTATATATATATCTATATATATCTATATATATCTATATATATATATATATATACATACATACATACACACACCAACTCTGAGATTGCCATACCTCTGAGAAGAGACAATATCCTGAGAAATGACATATTGGACTTAGTATATGTAACTCCATTCTTTCAGCCATTCAGTCTCCACATTTCATTACTTACTTTAGTGGGTCCCAACATTTCAAATGGTTACCCTACAATTATTGAGAAAATGCAACCATCTGAGGGGAAATTACAGATCAGGGAATATAGTGGCCCCCCAGTTCAGAAACGTCTGCATTATCTTCCCATAGCACTCATGAGGGGGTGATAGTTCTCACCAGATGTATAGTTACTGCTCTCTCCCAGAGTTTGATACATCAGTAGCTACTCACCAGCATCTGTGCATGGTTATCTTGAGGCGCAGGCTAGTTCCACCACCGCCATGGCCGAGGTAGTGATGTATGCTGGCCTACAGAAGTGCATGACCTGTATAATTGATTTGTTTTATAGACTGAATCACATACATTGGACCATGCATTATCTTCTCTAAGCCATCTGCCAAGGGCAAGGGGCCATCCTCATTGTTGGTCATCAGGTGCATCGACAGATTTTAGCCATCCAGGCGACAGGCAAGTGAGGTCTCACTCCCACAGTGCCAGCAACATCAATTGTTGAGGTGTCTACACCCAAAAGATGTCATTCTTGTGGTCGTGGTTGTCATTTTGATAGCACATCTGCTAGCAGACATCAGTCTAGGTCAAGTAGCACACGATCATGGAGCAAAGGTCATGGTACAGCCAGTACAACTCTTGGCAGAGCCAGCTCTCATGAGCAAGGATGTGCATGAGAGGTTGATACATTTGTAATGCATTTCCTGGACTTCCATACTAGGTCAAGCCTCAGTGCTACACCACATGCTGAGGCTCTGTCCTTGCATATACACACACACACACACACACACACACACACACACATATATATATATATATGTATACGCACAAAACCATACCACCATAGCCCCAGCACATCCCACAGAACCTGGCCCTTCTGCAAATTGACTCCATCAACAACAGTTCTCACATAGCCCAAAAATGTAATTTTTCTTTTCCTGCACCCTAGCACTCATATTCACATACTTTCCTGTGAAAGATATGTACTCCTGTACTTCCTTGTTCATCTGTACAAACGATAAATGTGCCCTACCCTTTGTACGCTGTTGCATTGGTTGCCTATGGCTGCTGCACAGCATGGCCAGCCTATGCATGGGTAAGTACAGTCTGGTATTTTTGTATGCATTACCTTTACTGTAGTGTATCTGCTTAACCCTTGCATACTTTTGTTTTACAGCTAAGTACAATCTGCTCACTCTTTGCTAGTTCCATAGTATACTACGCCCACCTCCTTCTGAAATGGTCATCCCCTGCTGCTGGCTTCTCCTCTGACTCCTCTTCTCAGCTACCACAGCCTGTGGTGTTGGGAACTGCTGGCCCTCCAAGAGGCCACTCTGCTATAACTGCTTTGTGTAACAGAGAGTGCATAGTCTGTGTTGTGGCACATGTGGTGGGATCATACTACAGGACACCACCAGCTGTAATCCAAGCATCAAAAAAGTGACTTCTGCAGCATTACTTCTCAAGTATTTCTGCTATTATTTATTTATATTCTGGCAATAAAAAGTAATGTTCTATTTTATTACTGATGTTATGGAGTGTTTCCCCCCAAGACACTGTTAAAAAGGGGCTATCAACCCATTTGGTCTTTTCTGGTAAACTAATATAAAGTAAAATCTTTCTCCTCCTAGGTCAATCTGCAGTTTTTGAGAAGCCCGATACTGCTAGTATTTCCTCTTTCTACCTTGAATTTAATAACTTTAAAATACTCATTATTTCAGTCTTTGTGCATGTATTTAAAAAAGTTATTCCTGATGTGTGACTTTTCTTAACTTTACTGAAAGTATGGTTACATATGCAACCATTGGCACAGTAAATACCACAAGCATGTGAAAAAGACAGTGGAGTTCAAAATCTAGCTCTCTATGAGGGGCAAGTTTCCTGAGACCTCTCTGAGAGGGCTTGCATCTGTTTTATTAATTCCAGGAAAGGAGAAACAATTGCAGTGAAGTGACCTGTTTGACATGGATTTCTCTCTCACACCTAGATATGACTGAAAACATGTCTTTGGTAAAAGATGGATGGTAATTCATGTACTATGATGAATATTTATTAATATCTGCTACAATTTCCATTTTTTTCACATTTTGCATTTTCAGGTCATGTTTAAAAGGATAAATGTAGATAGATCGTCAGCACTTTCACTGAACGATGAATGATCAATAGAAAAAAGCAAAACAAGTTTCTCTGAGCCACATGTAATTTTTTTTTTTGCAGGCGGTCAAGCCTCCCTGCACCCCAGTGTGGGGGACAACCCTCTACTTGCCTCCCCAATACACACACACACTCTCTCCAAACCTAAATATACCTACGCAGAGGTCCAAAGGATGCAGAAAAAAGAAAACTCTATTCCCAGCAAAACTTATTTTGCTCCTTTTCCATCAATTATACAACATTTGAGGAAAGTAAAGTTGACTGAATTAATGGGAACACATTTAAACATGGTCCATTTTGGACTGTTGCACTTATCCAGTTAACAGAAGTATAACTGAATGAATAAAAAGTGTATAGACAAATTAAACACTTCCAAATAAACAAATTAAGGCAATTCAGTGTAGTTTCTGCTGAATAATATTTTCCTAATGCAGAATTCACATTTTGGACAAAGAGAATAATAATGGGGGATATATGTCCAAAATCAGGGACGATTTTGGAATATTTCTCCAATTCATTTTAAAAAGTAATAGAAAAACAGGTTTTGCATTAGCATGCAGTTTCTAAAAAGTTAGAAGTATGAAACTTTAATGCCTGTCATTACTGATTGGCTGCACTTCTCAGTAATTTAGCAGAAAATTTAAACTTTTATGAGGGGCAGGGCAAAAATATGAAGCAAAATAAGGAAAGGTCTGCAAAACCAGGGACATTTGAGAGGTACATACCTCTCAACTGTCCAGATTTGTGCCTCATATTTTTGGTTTGCTCCTTGTGGTTTTCTGGCAAATCATTAAGGGCTGATGTCAGTAAATACTGCCAGTCATTTGAGTTACAGACTTCATATCCTTCAGAAAATACAAATTAACACAAAAACTGTTATTCTAGCACCTTTCTAAGTCTGTAAGAGCAATGTTTAAAATCTGTCCCCATTTTGGGGGTCTTTTCCCCCACCTTATTTTTGGCTTTGTGCAGATTTCTTGCTCTGAGAGGTTGAGAGGTATGCATGTACCCTCAAACCCTGTGGTTCCAGTGAATTTTAATTTGCCACCTGAAAGAGTGCTTAGCTGTACCACCTACTTTGCATGACAAAGAAGACAACTTTATTCGTGTATATTCATTTTATACAGAGTAATACTGTTTTTCTTGGTGTTACGAATAGACGTTTACTACCTAAATATTCTTAATTCCTTTTGAATTAGTTCAGTGACCTCCCTTTCTTTACAGGCAGTTTAACTGTTCTTACAGGAAGTATAGACTGCATTGGTGTGACATGAAAAGGACACTCGAGCTTTTAATATTAACAGGAAGAATACCCCTTAAAATATCTCAGTTCTTTGAATTCTTTGTCACATTCTATACTTCAGGCTTCTCCAAGCCATCAAGCCAGCTTCTAAGTTGACTATAGTGGGATGACAGTGTTGTGTATTAGGTTTTAAGATGACTGTAAGCAATATTTTCAGGATATTGAGGATTATTCCACTGTATGTACAACTACATTTATAACAAAGCAAGATGCGTCCAACTGATGGAAAACCATAAATCTGCCAAATGGAAAAATAGGTACATCTTTGTTAAATAGATCCACCTAAGCCAAGGACTACTCTGTAGAGAAGGATTGGGGAAATGTCAAGTTTGGCATTGTTATAACAAAATGCATGAATTATTCCAATTATTCCTTTTTCCTGAAGGGCCTGCCCCTAAATCAATACCTAATCATTGAAATCCTGTGGAAGAGCTGGAAGTATTTGAGCCAAATGTATCCCAGCAATTGCGCAGTATTTGCAAAAGTCTAAAATGCAGTTTAACAAAAGAAGACTGCTACACTTAGTGCATGCCCCTTTCCATAAGGTGCAATGATCTCAGATATGATTACCTCTAGCCTTCTGGTTCAGGAGAGAAATCCCCCCTGTATGAGGGATGAGGAAAACTTGCCTCCACAGAGAAACAATCATGTCAAAAATGTGTTGATTCCTTTGCCCTCTATTGTCCATTTTTCAAGGAATTGGAGGCTGCCCAAAGGTCTTAGAAACTAACAAAACCACTCATTTTTATTTATTTATATTTCATTAACAAGAAATGACAAACCTATAACAAGTGTTTCAGCTTCTCATAACAAAGCTTCATATGGAGAGAAAAAGATTATACCTACTGTCCTAAAGGTCACTAAAATATTTACAAAGGAGACGTGTAGAGGTCAGACTCTGAACACTTGTTGTCTTTAAGAGGAAGGCAATAGCATATCTTTTTAGTGCTTAATACGGTCAGTCTTGACATTTATCATCACAAAGTCATTAATCTGGGAGACAAGAGGACAGCAGTTGTCAAGGGCAGCAGTTTGAATTCCACTATGTCACACTGACATTCTAACAAGTGTAAACGTTGTCATTTGTATTGTGCCAGGATTACTAAAAGATAATTGCCTTTTGAGGGACTGATGCCCGTCTTGTTGGGTGTTAGTTTCCCACTAAAGACTCCATGATTTTACTTTTCAGTGATCACATTTCTTATCTTAAATACTGACTGCCAGACTGCAGTTTGTTCATTTAGAGTTCTTACCTTTGCAGGCAGTTTCTCTTCTCTCTGAGGCTGTGTGACTATAACGTTAGTATTTTAAATAAGGGGGCTGCTTTTATAGATAACTATGTTTTTGATTATTTGTAACAGAAAATGTACTTGTTTGTTGGATTAGATGTCAACTGCTAGAAAAAGAAGCATATGAGTTGAAGCCTTTTATATATTTATTTGTTTTATTTATTGTTAACCAGGGAACCGACCAGGCACAAGTGCCCTTTTTCAAGACTGTCTAGTTAAGTAACTTAATAAGGGTCATACAATAGGCAAATGGAGACTGAGGAAATTCAGGATGAATGAGTATCACAGGCAAGCAGCCACAGGCATAGGAAGGGCCTCAGCACCTATGGTTGTTTATTCCATGCTGTTTTAAAGAAAAATGCTTATTTAAATGATTTCATGGTCATTATGATGCGACTCTCTTTTAACCATTTTTACATGCTCTACAGTGAGAAGCAGGAACTTCTCCAGTATAAATATGCATTGATATAAGTAGGTCCATGCATCAAGAGGGCTTGCTTCCTTCTGTTTTTATCATTTACAGTGACACTCCACTGATGTACCATGGGTACGTTATGAAGGAAATGCAAACACGTAATGGCTTTCGCTTAATGCAGGTACTGAACTGTACAGTATAAGAGGTCTGTAATTAGTTGTGTTAAGCTCTCAGTCATACTGCTTATTGCACCAAGCATTCCTAACACTACGTACACTGGTGTGTCAAGAATCAGCTCTACGCTTGAATAGCACTGTGTCTACTCTTTTCTTACCTGTGTTCTAACTCTACTGCTTTTTACTTTCTACCACCTTTGAAATTCAATGTTTATAACTTTCACAAGGGCTATACTATCTTGCTGTTTGCCATTCGGCATTTATTTTATCATTTTATAATTATTTTTTCCTGTTGCACTTCTCTGCTAGTGTTATCTTCTTATTGTTCAGTTTATATTGTATAACTAGATAGTGAATGAAAAGAACCACATTAGTCAAAGTCTGCCAACCTGATAAACAAATAGTCACATAAATAAATAACTATATAAATAAATAAGTTCATCAAGGGAGATTTCAACACTTGCATATGTAATAGCAATGGGAATGACTTTAACTTTATTTCTGGTATCATTATGACTCTTGTGACTTCACTGTACAGCTTATGGTAACATAGCTCAATAGCTGGTCGGTAGTTTTTTCATTGCTGAGACATATGCTGACACAAGAAAAATATGACAGTCAGCCAATCAGAAGTACTTCTGGAGCATAATCATGTATAATGTTTCTATCAAAGTAAATACCTTACTATGGTAACACATTTCCAATACTGCACACTTAGATTTTGCAAGTGCTTAAGTGTAAAAGTTGGCAACTGTTCACAGAGTGTCATAAAAGGTTTTGTTTGTCAGTACACTGGCACTGTTACCAGTGCAGATTACAAAAGTTCTGGAATAAATAAATCTTATTTATTGATGTGGACAGTACAGCCTGCATCTTTGGTCACCTGAAGATTGGGGTTCTAATTTCTGAATTTATCTTGTGCATATCTTATCATGAGCAAATAAACTGTTCTCTGTCATTACAGACCCATGTAAGTAAAATTCAACTTCAGGAGTGTTTCCCAATCTGTATTAAGAACCCACAGTGGTGCTAGCATTGATACAAAGTCCACCAAAATGTGTTCACCATAACTACAGCTGACCTACGAAAAATCAAGGGACCTGCAATGTACTGTGCTGTTACTCATCCACCTTTCATCTGCAAGCCATTCACCTTTCGTCAGTGTTAAATTCATCAGAGCTTGGGGAATCCTGATAGCCAGTGACTGTCCTTACCAAGCCTGTACTATAAATAGTCAAAGGACTTTCATTTTGTGGTGCTGTCAGTCATTCTTGTTTTTCAAAACATAATCAGGTCTCAGTGTGTTGATGACTTTCCACTGCCTCGTGCCATTTATGAAGGCCACTAGTGGTAAAACTGCCTTTACTGTACATGTTCTGATGGTAAACCAAGAACTTTAGGCATAGATCCTGTTTGTCTCCATTCAGCACTGCAGCAGATACAGCAGCTATGCTGCCAGTAAAGTGTAGTATGAATGAACTTGTTTTAGCTGTTTAAAATACTTTAACATAGTGGTCATTAGCTTTTTGCACTGGGAACTCATATCAAATTGCTTTATAATTTTTGCCCACAATTTGAGCCACTATATTTAGATAAACAAAAGGAAAGCTAGGGTAAGGCAAGACATCAAATCAATGTGCAAACAGCCAGCTCTCTCTATGGTTCTTGTTTTTTGGTGTATTTCTATTAGTAACAGCTTAAGTCCTTCCTAGCATTACCTTCTTTCTCTTGTTAATCATGCCTTGTTTGGGCAGACTTAGGAAAAACTGCTTTTTCAGAATAACCACCCCACCCCCTTAGTGCAAGGGGGTGTTAATTTCTTCTCCAGTGTTACAGCAAGCTATTTTTGACTTTGACAGTGTGAGGGACACACGCTGTTTACCTCAGTAACAGAAACTTGGCCCATGGATACGGGCTGTACACCTGTTCTCAGCTCTGCTGACCGGTCAGACTAAGAAACTTTTGAAACAGGGTAGGCAGGGTGCATAACGGAGAAGGAAGCAGCAGCAGTAATACTAATGATAAATGTCACATTTGGCAGTGTGACAGTCTTAATAATACAGGTTTGCTAATCATGTACCATGAATTAACCTTACTATATCAGTCTTACATATTCATGAGGAAATCACTGTTATTCTGTCTGTTCCCCTCCCAAATCTTTTTATTATATATCTCTCGGAGTTATGCTTATTATATCTGTCTTACTTATTCATGAAAAATGAGTTCATTCTGTCTCCACTTTTAGAAAATTTTAAGCAAAGTGAAAAAAAAAGTCCCTATCTTCTTGCTGAATAACCAGTATAAGGTTACAATAGAAGCGGTCAGCTCAGTACAAACTAAGCACTGACTAGCTTGAGCCATTTTGTCTTAATGTTTCCCTCCAAAATGACTCCACAACAGATGAGAATGAGCATTTATAACATACAGAACTATATGGGTTTACTATCAAAATGTTGAAGTTAGGTTCGGCGAACATGGAAATGCCGAACGGCAGTCGGACGATTTTTTGTGTTGCTGAACATTAATTGAACGAGACAGTTCGTATCAGAGAATGCCACTGTGCATTCACTGATAGGAGCTTGATGTTATGAGTACAGGTCACGGTACAGTATGGATTGGGAAAGTCATCCCTTTCCTCACTGTAGTGCGATCTCGAAATTGGAATATATAGTTAGCAGGGGGTGCAGGAGGGCTTGCCCCCCTGAAAAACAGTGAATTCCAGGGTAGGAGCTAGACATACCTGAGCTCCTATGTGGATATCCTGTTCGATATTCAATGTAAATGTCGAATCTGCTGAATTTGTTCATCAGATTCGACATTTACACCTTATTAGTATGCATGGATTCGGCATTGTGACTCAACATTAAAAATAGCTTTTGTTTTTAACGTCAAGATTTTGACAGTAAACCAACTATATGAAGTAATCCTTTGTTTGGACAACAGATGTGGAAGGTACTGAGATGATTGGATTACTAAATATTAACAATTTTAATAGACTAGCAAAATATGTGACCGTTTCTGAAGGTGCAGTATCTGATATGTAACGGGAACATACACTTGCTAATATTGAACCAAGGGTGGATAGTACTCTAATCTGCAGATTCAAACTGCATCTGAACTAGGCACAGAGACTTAAGGCAATAAACTGCTAAAGAACTTTATAGGTTCATAGGTAGGTACTAGGCAATTGGCCCTAGGGCCTATATAAGCCTAGCCAAAAAGGTACCCTGGCTTTCGCCTCCCAAGAAAATAATTTTCCTGTGCCCCTGTCAAGCAGATCTACAGAACTTATCCCTGGAGTGAATTTCCTATTTCCCATCCAATCATCAAGACTTTTCTTGAAGAGTGCTAATGAGGAGCTCTGTTTGACATAGATATGTCATCTGTTCCAGAGTATGGGAAGTCTGTGGGATAGGAATCTATCCCTCCAGCATGTTCTGTTTATTGTGGTGACAAGGTTTAGGTCCCTAGATCATGTAGCTCGAAGGGACTGGGATTTCTTTAAGTGGAGCATGTCTAACAGCTCTGTGTTTGACATAGCTTTCTATGTTAGGCAGAGATCGCCTCTGAGTAGACGATATGTGACGGAGTAAAGCTGGAGTTTTTTGAGAAGGTCTACATAGGGCATCTGTTTGAGGCCAGTAATCCTCTTTGTGAGGTATTTTTGCAGCCTTTCCAGTTGTTGTAGATAGTCCTGGATTTGATTCTATCAGCCTACAGCTAGATAGTGTGTGAATTAGCAAGTTACTTAACTAACCCAGTGCTCTTGGGTTACCTACAAAATGGCAGGCTTTTCCAAGTTTTTAAGAACATTTGCAGTAGGACTAAAAATAGAAAAATATAGTACTAAAAATATGGAGATAAGATAGTTAGAGGATGACTTATTTCCTGCTGGTGGTTCATAAAATTGTATTAAGTCATAGCTCACTTTCTGATGAGACCTTACAAAATTGTTTACAAGATTTAGAATCTGAGGTAAACTCCAGACGATATAGATGGCAAATATTAATAAAATGTGAAAATATGCCACATTCATCCGCATATTAAATACCTGAATGCATATGTCTAACCATCTATCCATCCAACCATCCCTGTATATTATGGTGCAAAGTAGAATCACATATGAAGAAACAGAGTGTTTCATTTTGAAGTAATAAACCTGACTGTGCTAATCAGAACTTAGTTACTGATGCAATCAGTAAATGTAATCCCTCTTCAGCTCTTAAATATGACACTCTCAGCTCAGAAGATGCATGCTACGTTGACATTTGATGATGCATTCAGCATGCATCTGCCCTAGTCAACTGCAGGGTAACACAATCAGTAGAAGTGCACCACTAAGTGATGAATATAGCAGCTGCTCACATTTATGGACTCCAAATGATGAACTATAACATGTAAATCACTAATATATTATTTTTTCTTTAAATAGGTATCCACCACTGTACAGGGTGATGAAAATTATCTTAGTTTTTTTGTCCTAAAGATGTAGCGAACTCCTGAGATGAATAATGCAATGTAACGTTCACCAATCCGAATTACAGGAAGATGCGAATACAAACAGCACTGCAAGAGGTACACCATCTACCACTATCCCTTCTAGAGCTTTTATGAACCTGTTTTCATAAGCATGATCTTAAAGGCATGTCCTTGGTGGAGGTGTTTGGAAAATGTGAGGCTGTCATCCAGATTCTTTGCCACCCTGATTAGAACCTCAAATCAGCATGCAAGAAATTCACATTAATGCTGTCTATGTGCATTGTACCACAGGTTGTGAAATAAACAGACTGCAGACACACATCTCTCAGTACACTAGAAGATACAGGGTACTGAGAAAGCTATGAAAATAGTTTTTAATACACCTCTATCGCCTACAACTTACTTTGAAAAACATGAAGACCATTATATCTTCCACAAACACCACAGTGTCTTACTTGCGTGTCTCAAGAAACAAACATTCCTGTCACATAAAATGCAAATTTCTTATAGTTGGCTGTGATCAAATGACAAATGGGTGTCAATATAATTTTTAAATGCTTCACTATAACCGCAAATGACCCAAATCCCTGTTGATCCATAAGCTTTTGAATCCTGGCACATTTCTTCATGGCCTACCAACTTCTCAAGTACTCAAGTCTTTATTGTTCCCTTAGTAAAAGTTTTGGGGAATGAGGCTTTTCAGCTTGGGATGATATGCTCAACAAGCCACGATGCTTCACTAGGGACGGCTTGCACCTGTCACCCCTGGGCTTTTGGATATTGGCAAAGGCTCTTGCTACCCCCATAGTGCCTTTTGTAGGCAAGGCTCAAAAGACAAACCCACCTCCATAGGTATCACAAGGGATAAGAAACTAAGAGTAATGCTACTCAACGCCAGAAGTCTAAACCTCAAGATGCACCCACTCGAAACTCTCCTTAGCATGGAGAACATCGATATCTGTGCAGTAACAGAAACCTGGTTCAGGGCTCCCGAGAGCACCCCAGCACTACCAGGTTATACCTCATACCATGCTTTTCGGCCCCAAAACTTGGACCGAACCACAAAGGAGGGGAGTATCGATATTCATCAAAGATACCCACACCTCCAGGTTGGTGGCAAAGCACGAAGCATCAGAGACTATCCATGTGCAACTAACAGTTGGTAAAACTGCCTTCCAGTTTATAGCCTGCTACAGACCACCCTCCCAAACCCAGGAACCCCACTTGGCCTTCCTGAGAACACTGGAAAATATGAAGGTCTCTCCAAACACCATTATATTGGGCGACTTCAACTACCCAAACATAGACTGGGAGCATTACTTTAGCTCCAACACCCTAGCCCAAAGGTTCCTAGAATTTATAAACTCAAATGCTATGGAACAACTTGTTACCACTCCCACAAGAGGGAAAACATACTGGACCTGATCATCACCAACATGGGGACTCTATGCTCCAGACCAGAAGTGTATCCCTCACTGGTAAGATCAGACCATAAACTAATCTCACTGGATATTCATATCCCGACCCCACCCCCTGCCCAGAAAACCACAGTGAAAAACTTCTCTAAAGCAAATTTTACACTCCTCAAAACTGAGGTGGAATCCTTCAAAGCCCCCGGGCCTGTGGAAAATACAGCCCAGACCGCAGAATCCTTTATAAACGCATTCTATGAACACCTTCAGGAATGCATGGATCATGCGATCCCAAATAAAACCAAGACCCCAATCCTCCAAAGGCAGACATCCTGTCTGGTGGACCCCAGCCATAAACAAACTATACAATAGAAGGAGGAAGCTACTAAATGATAGAGCAAAATCCCAAAAAGGGAAGGCATCACTGATCAGTATTAGCAAAAAACTACGGGCACACATAAAATTGTCTAAGGCCAGCTTCAAGACAAAAATTGCACAGGACACTAAGGATAATCACAAGGCTTTCTTTAGTTATGTTAGGAACCTGGGTGGGAATTCCCAGATATGCTCAGAATTAGTCCAAAATGACAAAAAATACACTGAACCCACAGACATTGCCAACATCCTAGCTGACAGGTTCAGCGCAAACTTCTCCCCCCGCTCCCCACCAAAAGGGCAAATATCTATCCCAGCAGAGTGCTGCCGCCCTGACATCTCAGATGCTCAGGTAAGAGCCGCCCTCTCCAAAGCAAAAAACACAGCATCAATGGGACCAGATGGTGTCCCGGGCTGCGTCCTACATGAACTCCAAGAAGAGCTAAACCCAAACATAAAACTACTGTTCAATCTCAGCCTTACTACAGGATATGTGCCCAAAGAGTGGCGTACAGCAACAGTGGTCCCTCTCCATAAAGGTGGTGCCTCAACGGATCCTGGAAACTATCGCCCCATAAGCCTGACTAGCTTGGTCTGCAAAGCTATGGAAAGGATCATCATGGACCTCATAAATAAAGATACTGGGGACCTCCAAACACTGGATCCTACCCAGTTCGGCTTTGTTAAGGGCAGATCCTGCCTCTTAAACCTGATTGATTTCTTTGAAACAGTCACCGAGGCCATTGACGAGGGGAAGGTGGTCCACACAGCCTACCTGGACCTCGCAAAAGCCTTCGATACAATACCCCACTCGGGCATTATAGATAAGCTCACCAGCTTAAATATAAACCCCTATGTCACTAGATGGATTGCAAACTGACTCAAGGACAGAACCCACATGGTTAGAATTGCTGGAGCCATGTCAGACTCCAAACCAGTTACAAGTGGTGTCCCACAAGGCTCAGTCCTGGGACCTCTCTTGTTCGGTATATTTCTCGGAGGTACAGGCCAACATGGAAGGACTGTGGCTGACCAAGTTCACAGATGACTGCAAACTGGGTGCCATAATCGACTCTCCAGATGACACAAGCATCCTCCAAAAGGGCCTCATAGAAACAGACAACTGGTGCCAGAGCCATGGCCTCAAGCTATATGCCAAAAAGTGTATAGTCATCCCCTTTGGCAAAAACAAAGTGCCCACAAATTACCACATAGGTGGTAATCCATTAAGTACAGAAGAAGTAATTAGGGACCTGCGGACCCAAGTTGATAGCAATCTCTCATTTGACAACCACGTGGCCAAAGTGGTTAGAAAAACATTTTATATAGCCCACCTAATCATGAAGGGATTCACATCTAGATCAGGGGAGGTCATCGTGCTTCTTTACTCATCCCTCATCAGGCCCATAATTGAGTACAATGCCCCTTTTGGGATGTACCTTACCAGACACCTGCAGCAACTGGAAAGACCCCAAAAGTACCTCACCAAGAGGATCAAAGGTCTCAAACAGATGCCATATGCTGCCCGGTTAAAGAAACTCCAGCTCTACTCAGTGGCATACTGCCTGTTCAGAGGCGATCTGTGCCTGATGTATAAAGCCATGTCCAACCCGGAATTAATGGACATGCTGCACCTCAGAAAATCCAAATCCCATTGAGCTACGCACTCAAGAGACTTGAACCTCAGCACTGAAATAAATAGGACATGCTGGAGGGACAGATTCATAACCCAGAGGCCCCCTTCACTCTGGAATAAAATCCCAGTCCAGGTTAGGCAGAGTCCCTCATTGACTCTCTTCAAGAGGAATCTTGATGAGTGGATGGGAGATCGTAGGTTTACCCCGAGTATCACTTCTGTGTCACTGTTAGACAGAGGCACAGTATACTAACCTCGAAAAAGGGCATAGCAAAATAAATTTAAAATGGGTGGCGAAAGCCAAACACATTCTGGCTAGGCTTATAAATGCCCTAGGGCAGATAGCCTAGTATGAACCTATGAACCTATGAATCTATGAGGGTGAGCTGAAGGCCTTCTTCATTGTGAGTGATGGCTAGTACATGTCATTGTCACAGCTGTCACATAACACAATGATATATATAGTGCACATCAGTGTGACAGTTAGGGTACACACATAATTTTCCTTATAAGGTACAGCTAGGACTCCATTCTCCATAAGGGGCAATGTGCAGTGTTAGTCGACTCTCCCTGAAACAAGGAGTGCATGCCAATGGTCAATATGCCCACTGCCTCCAATATGACATTTATGCAGGTCCGGACGTGTTACCAAGTCCTGGACTCCAGTGGTATAAATGCATATTTTTCTGCAGTGCTAAGTCAGCCAGCTGTATACAGATACCTAAATTGCTAAATGTCAGAATTTACTACTAATGACCCTTAGCCACCTCTTTCCCCAATGTCTTTCTGTCTCTCCCCTGCCTCAGCCCCCCACATGCTCTTTGTCTCAACCTGGAAGTGTATTTTGTTACAAAAGACAAACCCGTGTATAACCTAGTATCATCATTTCTGTATAAATTTGTTTTATAGACCACAATAGGTTCATAGGTAAGTACTAGACAATTAGTCTACAGACCGTTACAAGCCTAGCAAAAAAACAAAATTGCCATTCAGCAGTTCCCACCAGTGTCAAGGAAGACAAAACAAGATAGACCAGGGGAGAATTGCTGGCTGCCCATCCAAGTATCTCAGTTTATCTTAAAAGTGACAAGAGTGCTGCCCTGGCTAATATGTAACAGAAGCTTATTGCAGAGTTGAGGGTTACTTTAGGATATGACTTTATCATGCTAGTGTGTCTTATTTATCTGTTGATGAAAGTTAAGTTCCTTTAACAAGGTATTTTAAGTTCTGTTTGCTCTGAGAAGGAACAGGAGGTCAAATAGGGTTGAATCTTTCATGGCTCAAAAGGCTGGGCACAGATCTCCATGGGGGAGTCTATAAGAAACTGAGTATAGAGAGAAGGCTGCCAGTTTGTCCTGATAACTACAATTTTTGAGGCCACTGACCTTTTTAGTTTTGAATCTCTGAGGTCTGAAAAGCTGAATATGTTTAGACAAATACAAGCCAAAAGATGCACTATATTCAGTACAGATAATAAGAGTAAACAATTACCCCATTTTCAGTTCACAAATAAAAGCACATTTCAAGACTGTAGGAAAATGCAACTGTTATCTCTCTGATCATATAACTTAAGCCCTCTGCTCCCTACTTCTGGCTATTTACTTTGCTCCGATGCTATTTTTGATTGTGATTCTTTCAACATGCCAACTCTGATGGCACGCTATACTTAATGCATGTATGTTTGTGTCTTTTGGCTTTTCCCGGTTAGGGGTTGCCACAGTGGAACTCCGGTCCGCTAATGACTGGCAGTTGATTTTTTACGTACCGGCTTGCCAGGCCTGACGCACAACCTTCAACAAAGGTACGCCTATTCACGCATGTCTCCACGCAGAAGACGCTGTAGCTGAGAATCGAACCGGACAGCGTCTTACTGTGAGGCGACAACCACCACAGCTGTATATTTAATGCATGTATATACTGTGTTTTTCAGTCGCTCTGTGTATAATGTAATTTATCTATTGCTGTTATACCCTCAAGCCATCTATGATATTTGCTTTGTATATAGTATATGTATACATTGCATTTTGTCATTCTCTCTGTATACATTGTCCTGTATCTGTTGTGGTTTCTCCAGGCTGAGACAGCAATGGGTCCAATGGGATCAGTAATTAACAAATTCAAAATAAAATAAATGGGAATTATGACTTCTTTGGATCCAGTGGAAATTACTTTGGAAGTTAGATGAGATAGACATAAGGCTTTCTAAACTACTACAGAGAAATGATGGTCAGATAATAAGGACTTCTCAATAAAAGTGCCTAGATCCCTTACAATGTTGTCCAATTACAGAGGTGTATCACATCTATGCTATGAGAAAATTTTTGTTTACCAAAATGAAATATGCTACATTTCTTCACATTCAGTTTGAGACAATTGACCTTGCACCAGTTGTTACCATGGTCTAATAAATACTGGAGCAGTTGTAAGTCAGTTGAAATCAAATAACTCACAATTTACAGTCATCTGAAAACTTAAATCACCATAGGTAAGGACTGTTGGTCTGGAGATGTAAGAAATAGATGCCAAATAAGACAGACCCTAACAGTGAGCATTTCTTTTTAATTTTTTCAGTTGTTTTGGGTTTCTAGTATTATGATGGGAATGCACCCCATTCCAAAGTTAGGGTATGATTAGAGTTCATGAGTTCTTAGTACCTGTAATGCACACAAAATTGCCTTCTCTGCAGTTTATACAGGGTCACATGTATTTTGTAGCATATTTAAGTAAAAGTGTAAATTATTCTTCTAGCATTGAAACTGTTTGGGTACCTTTCTTCCACACTGCTCTTGTTTTTGCCTGCAAATGCTGGTATTTTATTACTTTGTGTGTCTCAGTAAGTAGGACAGTATGATCCCGTACTGTAGCAGTTTCAATGATCAATGGTACTTCTGTCGTTTTTCTTCATGACTACTATATCTTATTTTCCGTTATCTATTTTTGAACTGTTGGTAATAGGTTATCCATTGTGTTAAAAAACGTCATCATTCTCTATAATGCTTTGTGGTTCATGTTTCTCAGCTACTTTTATATTGTGGACATCAGTCCCCAGTGCAACAGTCTTGCCACATTATTGTTTCTTTCAGTATACAAATCCTTACCCATGAGTGAATCACACCTAGCAACAAGATATTCAACTGTTTCCAGTTCTGTTTTACAGAACCTGAATTTATCTGTTTCTCTCACTTTTTCAATAGACTTTGCAAACCAGTATGTACATAGCCTACTCTCTTGTGTCATCATTGTTAACCTTTTACCTTTTGGTTTAAATTCACCTCTTTTTAACAATTCCTGCTTCAATATTAGTCAACATGTGATTGTTTGAAAAGTTTTCCACACTTCCTACTATATTTGTGGACTTTCAAATTTCTTTCTTTTTCTTTGAATCTTTTCCTTATATTCTTTCCTTTTTTTTTGCCACTTTCAGTTGCTGTCTGGTTCACCTGTACTTCTTGTTTGATTTCCATTTCCACTCTGTTCTAAAATGCATCTGCTAAACTAAGCAGCGATGTCATTTTAGACTTCTTTTCTTTATGTATTAGAATTTTCACTATGTTGTGATCTGATGAGTTCAGCAAATACGCATGCAGAGTACCACGACTGCAGTCTTATACATGCAGTCAGATTTCAAGGATGCCCATACCTCCTTATGACCAAGGAATATATAGCCTTAGTATGCACTGTTTTTATATATCATTTGATAAGCATAAAGCATTTATTTATTTCCTCTCCAACTTATTCAATGCTATTTGCAGACAGTCAGTTTCAGTAAAGCTGTAAAGTTAGAACATGAAGGGCAAAGAGATTTATAGGTTGTACTTTATTCCTAGATGTCAAGCCAGTTTTTAATATTAGCTTTAGTCTTCTGAAATATTCCTTTCTAAAGCTTGTACACATTTCTTCACATTTTACTGTCAATCCTTCATCTATTCCCTGGTAAGTTCCTTTATATAACATTCCTGTTCCAGCTTGAAATCTTCTTGATGCTGCAACTTTCCTTTTATAAATGTCACTTTTGCACATCAAGACCAAATGTCAATCTTATATCATCTGAGAAAGTTTTTATTATTTGTTGTTGTGCTTTCACATCTTCATCTTCTTTCGGCTTTTCCTGGTTAGGGGTCACCACAGCAGATCACCTGTCCACTCATGATTGAGAGGAAAGTTTTTATGATGTTGAGTTGCCAGCCCAGCGCCCAACCTTCCACAGAAGGCACACACATGTACACACTCACGCCTAGGGCCAATTTGGAGTATCCAATCCACCTACAGCATGTCTTTGGGATGTGGGAGGAAACCGGAGCACCCAGAGGAAACCCACATGACCACAGGGAGGACATGCAGACTCCACACAGAAGGCACCCCAGATGAGGACTGAACCGGAGAACCTCTTGCTGTGAGGAGGCAATGCTAACCGCTGCACCACCGTGGCCGCCCACTTTCACATCTTCATCTGATGAACTTAAAATCATCCACTAAAAGCAGATGAGATGTCTTTGAACAAGGCTGGTTTCTGGAAGTCAAACTGGAGCCATAGGCTAAACTATTCAGTAAATAACAGTTGTATAAACCACCGTTTGTAAGAGCACTAATAACCACCATAAAACAAAAAATAGTGCCCGATTAGCAGAAAAAACACCAAAAGCTCAACGCAATTCTTCCAGGTACAAAATCCAAGTCTTTATTCATTCGTTAAGTGCTTTCATCCCCTTTATTACTGTCTGGGACTTCTTCAAAACTAATATTCCCGTTAAAATCACCTCCTTTAAATACTTACCAAATTAATCACCAATTAAATAATCAATCATACAATTAGATGTTTTAGTATTTAAAAATATATCACAAATCTTAAAAAATATTCTGAAAAATTCATTACTCAATAAAAATGAATAACCTTTTTGTATGTAAAACACAATATGAAATAGTGTGTGTAACAACCAATACACAATCAATTTACAACAATAAGAACTTAAATGCATTAAATAAGTTGGATGAACTTTGGAATAAAAATAAAAATAAATTCACCAACATGTATTGTGTGTACATTAAAAATCTAGGGCTCTCCTCTTTAAGACTGGAAGCAAAGATACATAATCATTTAATCCTGGTCCAACTGTAGCATTAAGCCTTGTGATCAAGTAAAACTCTCTTAAATTGACATGTAGTTTCCCCCATCCACCCCTTATACTATGTGGAACCACTTCTAAAATTCCAAATTTGAATTTCAGTTCCCCGTGACAAATAAGTGTGTGTCTATATAGGGCATTATTAGTGTTACCTTTGGCACTAGCTTTCAAATTATTGTATATTCTGGATCTGAGTTTCCTTTCAGTTTTGCCAAATAGAAATATATATAACCTCCTTTGTATTACTATTGCCTTTTTGTAAAGAAATGCCTTTGCTGGTTCCTTTTATTTGTACCACATCACTATCAAGGATGAAGGGGGCATTAATTACATCGGTCACATTTAGTTGTACCCTTGGTGGTCATAGTTCTAGGGGGATATTTAAAATTTTTACCTGCTTTGTATATCTTAGTAAGTTGATTCACGTATTGGAGAAGGGGAAAGAATGCTCAAGGGTATTATCAAGGAAAACTGGAACATCTTTAGGAGCAACATTGATTTATTTAATACTTTAGGGCAGGCACTAAGCTTTGTATACAAAGCAGATAAATTTTTTTTTGTATTACGTAAACAACTTAATTGGGTTAAAGGGAAGAAAAACAGCAGCAATATCAAATAATAGCTCTGTGTAAGAATTGTAAGGACTGCAATGAATATTTTTATCTTTTAATTATCTGGAGTAATCCATTTATTAAACATTAGCAGTGAAAGGCATGGAGTATAGTGTGAAGAATATTATCAGTTGTTAAAACATAGAACATATACAGTGAAACTAATGAAAAAGTCATATTTAGTTAAACATTGGCAGGCTGGTTAAACAATAGTCAAACAGAAGAAACAAAACAAGATGTAAAATTTACCCCCCAACCCTTTTGCCACAACCACAATGTTAATTGTCTTAACATATGTGGAACTGAGTGTGTTTTACTAATATGTGCTTCTAAACATCTTGCAGCCCATAATAAATGAAAACCTGAAACAAGTAGAAAAATCAGCCACTCCAGGACACCAAAAACAGCTGTAATCCCCATATGGACATTTCTCTATTGTTATGGGGAAAAAATGGGAAGAAGGAAAGAATTGCTGTACTTTTTACCAAAAACCTGCAACTCGTTTACAGTCAATAAAAATGTGGGTGGAGGTTTCTAGTCCCTGACAGTCTCCCCGGAAAGAAGATCTTAAGGTTAATAGTTTATATACAAGTGAAGCTAGGAGGGGAAGTCTGTCTAGGGAGCACCACCATAGAAAATCTTTCAGTCCAGCAAAGGGGGCATAGTTTTTCTGGCAGGATCTGAGACCATGCAATTTCCAGGGTGAATAACTGGCATATGCATCTATTGCATAAAATGACTGTAGTAATGTTATGTACCACTGCTTTTGTGTTTCTGGTAGTGGAGACTGGGAAATATGCCACTGTAATAAAACTGCCTGGATGTCACGGGATTCATCATCTGGCACCACATGAGATCTCTTTCCAGCCAAGCAAACTGTCCAAAAGTGCCCTGAAATGGCCATCATCAGAATCCTCAGAAGAGAGAGCATGAGATTGTATGTGCCGTAAAACAGAAAAGAGGAAAACAGTGTGTAGGAATAGAATAGGATGCATGAGAGAAAAGCCAACTTTTTCAGGTGGAGAAAATAAAATTCTCCTTCTCACTCGGTTATAGACCATGCCTCAAATGAATTGAAACACAGCTGAAAGTAATCTGGATGACCAGGATAAGGGAACAAAGGAGACTGAAATGACATATCTCAAAACACTTAAAAAGGCTCCACTAAAAAAGGTATACTTTTTTTTGTGAAGGATAATTTAAAAGTTTGCCAAAATAGAAGACATTTGCAAGTTCATGATAGAGTGTTTTTATAGTCTGTTGAAACATATGAAGGGGTACCAAAGAACACACCTAGTATAACAATAATCTGGGTAGAGATACTCGCCCCCCTGTATTGTTGGGACATCTTTAGGGGCAAAACCTGAGGACTAATTCAAATTAAGGGAATGTCCCACCAATGAAAAAGTAACTGTAACACATCTTAGAAAGAGTTCCAGGGGAATCAGCCACAATAATGACATCATCAGCATAGGGAAAAAAAAACGGGGCACTAAAATACCTACTCAAGAGAAGCAGTATGGGGACAAATGTAGGTGGGCCTGTACTTTAAAAAGAATGGCACCTACTATTAATGTAAATAAATAGCTGCTTAAAGGACAGCCCTGATAGATTCCATTGTCCATGGGAATTATGTCGCCTAACAAACCATTTATAACTGGTAAAATAGAAGAAGCAGAATAAATGGAGGCTATAGAAGCAGAAAATAAAGGCTCAAAGCCATAAGCTTGAAAAATAGCAATTAGGGCCCCATGACCAACATTGTTGAATACTTTTGTCAATTCACAGGAGAATAATGGGGAAGAAGAAAAGGTAGAAATATTAAAGACTCTGCCCTTTAAAAGTAATATCAAATCAATAGTAGGTCATCCTGAAATGCCATAAACTCCCAGATCTAATAAATAAAACATACAGAGATGTAGATGCAATTGTAGAACTTTACAAAAAAATGTGTAATCAGTATTACAAAGAGATATGGGTCTCCAGTTTGCTAATAAACAACTGTCATTCTTTTTTCAAATAAATTTCAGAGTGACTTTTAGAAAGTGTGCTGGATCCCATAAGAAAACCATTCATTAAATAAGATAACTAGAGTTGCCAGTTTGTCATCTGAAAAGGCTTGAAATAAACTGTAAGGTAGACCATCTATGTCTGGGGAAGAGTGTCTAGAGGCTAGTGAGGAGATTGCAATTCTCAACTCTGGTAAAGAAATGGGAGCATCTATGACAGCTTGGAAGGATGGGGGCAGGGGGGATAGGCCAAACTACATCATGGTCTGGTTTGCCAGTGTAAAGTGAGGTTAAGTATTGATTAACTGCTTGTAAAATGTCTAGCTGGTCATGTACCTCAATATCATTTGCTCCTAGTAAGCTGTTAATATACGTCTCCTTACGCAGAATATGCTTTCCAAATTAAGGCAAACATTGCTCTCCTCTTCCTGTTAGGGGATGCGCCAATTTCCATAAGACCATTTGAATGTTACAGGCATAAAATGAATAATGACCTGTTCATCATTAAGTCCAACATTAGATCAGAGAGAAGTGTATGCCTTAGCAGTTCTTCACTTTAAATGATAATAATACTGTTTTGCAAACCACTTATACCGAGATACATATTTGGACTTAAAGACCAACCAACAAGCTGAGTAGAAAGACTAGAGGAAAAGTAGTGCCAAATGGTCAGACCACAATTCAGTAACAATGTCCTCCCAGGCTGGTGTGGAGAACAATGACACCACGTAACGAGGCAATCTCCTGCCTCTACTAATGAGTGAGGTAAAGGACTGAGCCTTGTGGAAAGGTAAAAGAGAAGAAGAAAAATTTGTATAGGAAAAGCATTGGGAAAAGCAACAGTAATCTATCCTTACGCATGTATCCCCATGAAAATATATAAATTTATTGGTACCCCCATCTGCAAATTAGCCAATCAAAGTAGACTGAGGCAGACTTGAACTTCCTGCTCTTTGAAGAAGTGATCCCTTGCTAAGTGACAGTTATAGTCTCCACAGAAAACTAAAGGAAAATCCATGAGAAAATATAGGCTTAGCAATTGAAACAAAGCACCTTTCAGAAATCTGCACAAAGGCATAGATTACTACTAAATGCATAAAATCCCCCCTGCATGCTAGGTCTAGGATCAGTGGTCATCCTGGGAAAATGTCTAAAATAACTTTAAGTACAATAAAGGTTTTGCAAAGTAATACCAAAATACCAGAGTGCCTGTCAATTCCCAATGAGCATACAGACTCCTCATCCCATAAGCAATCTCAGTGAGTACATATATCTTGAGAAAGAACACCTACATCAGTAAAGCAAATTATGTCATTTTATAAGGAATGCACCCAATCATAATTTAGAAATCATGTTACTGATGTTACAAAATGTCAATGATAGGTCAACAATTTAAGTCTAAAGAGGCCTCTGGCAATGCCAGGCTCGTGCCTCACTTGGTGACACATTTCTTCCAATGGGGAGCTGTTATCCACATACCTGTCTCTTCTAGAGCCATAGCTGTATTTGAATCAGCAGCAGAAATGTTCAGTGGAAGTCCTTTGGTTCTAGGACCTTCTCCCGGTGAAAGAGATTCTGTGGGTGTGAAGTTCTCACATAGAAGGTTCGACATTGTGTCATCTGGAGCAGGTAAATCCTGGTTGGGAAAAGGTGAAACTGTATCTGCAGTGTGCAGGGTTGATAAGAACCCCTCACAATGGGAAAGATCACCCATAGCAGATTGGTGGAGTGGAGGAACTTCCAAAGGAAGTGAAGAAGTTGAAAGATGTTCTAGAAGAGAAGAAGTAGTAATCCCCTCCGCTGTTGTAGGAGGAATCAGTAATCCATCTGTCACTGACACTGAAGGAACAGAGGTATCCGTAGACAAAGTTGGTGTGGAAGAAGGAGCATCATGCACCTGCATTGAATTAGGAGGCATGGTGGAATGTGAGGTTTCAGACTGTAGAGGTGGAATGGTTGGAAAGATGGTAAAAGTATACATAATAGATGGTAATGGTTGGAAAAGCTGTCGGACAGTCTGACAAGACATGAGCTCTTGCACAATATTGGCATCGGTTGGGATATGAACTGCTAAAGTGGTCAGAAAAGCCACAGCATGAACAATGACAGGAGGGTCAAGCAGCAACAATACATGAAAAGGAGCTACAATAAAAACATGAGCATGGCTGTCCAGGATAGCGTAAAGTGCCTCATTGACTTGCCACAAAGCATACTCTGGGAATGTGCTGAATACCAGAAGTTGTAACCCCCAAAGCCAACCAAATATTCCATGTCCCATCCCAAATCCCATCTGCTTCCTGATCCAACATTTTGCAATGTTATATACTTCTGCACATCTCCCCAAAAGAAATTCCCAGACATGTGCTTCCTGAACATAAACACAGCGAAATTGTAGGGTTAATTTTTTTCTTAATATTCATGTCCAGAACTGTAATGGCATAATTCTTCCTTGGGCTGCAATCCTTTTTTTTCTGAAAACACAGGATAAAAATGTATAGCCAGTTCCTGGGTCTCAAAAAATATATAATTATCTTTTTCTAAATGAATGATTGCACACTGTAATTGCAGTTGAATGTCAAAAGGCTTTAAAACCTGCTGCCAATTCTCCTTTCTTGTGAACGGAGCTCTCTTAATTGCCTTGATATGAACTAGTGGTTTAGCCACTATTCTGGGTCTAGCAGACTGCATAGGAGCTTGGCTGCAGCATAGAATGAGCTACTGAAGTGAGAATGTCATTCGCTACTCTATTTAGTAAGACAGCATCTTCTAGATTGACATTAACCTGAAGAGGAGGACTCTGCAGTGCAGAGGAAGCAATGGCAGCTCAGCATCCATCTGGTCTCCCCAGTTGACCTTGGCCCACTTTTGTAGGTCTGCTAAGATATCAGATTCCCTTAAGCTGTTGCTTGAAATAGACAGTTTGGTTAAATGAAAACTGTCAAAGACATTTCCAAAGCTAATTACCTGTAGCTCTGCTGAACAAGTGCCAAATATCTCAGTTTTTCTTTTATGTGCTAAATTTTCTTGTATTTTATTTATTTATATATTTATTTAATATTTGTTAACCGGGAAAGTCCGACTTGGAACTAAGCCAGTTTTCAGTGGAGGCCTGGGGAGAAATGATCGAGATGCATGTCTTTGTAATGTGGGAGGAAACCGGAGCACCCAGAGGAAACCCACACGAACGCAGGGAGGACATGCAGACTCCACACAGAAGGCACCCCAGCCGAGAATCGAACCAGAGAACCTCTTACTGTGAGGTGATAATGCTACCGCTGCACCACTGCGCCATGCAATGTATATTTCAGAATAAGACTGCACACCCATAATTCTGATAATGTTGGCTTATTATGTAGTAGCAGCATACAGTGGAGGGAGAAGTAATTCAACAAGATCAGAACAAATCTTACTATCTCAAATAGCCCTAATAAAACTGAAGTAGATTGAATTATACCATTCCTAGTAACTCTGAACTCAGAATTGTTCATTTTCTATGTAATAGCAGAATTAATTTAAACTGTACTGCTTACGGTAGTTTCTGAACTTCTGGACATTTGACCTGACTTCTCTATTCACTCTTAAGTGTAACTGTCTTGACTGCTGTCTTCTTCAAAGTGAACTGACTTCTGTCTAGAAAGTATCTCTCATAATACAAAAACCCTGTACATTTCCTACATGTTCTGCGTGCCTCTTTACCTTGGTTTCCAAGCACTGCACTATCTAAACAAGTTCTATTTCAGCCCAAGATGTTCAGCAAATTCTGTTAGCACATTTCATTCTTATCAGTACTTCAGACTGAAGATCATTTCTCTGTTCCAATTTGTATCCTCCACTGAAACATTCCTTTCTATTGAAACTGCACTTACTAAACTGCATGCAAAATGTGAAATATAAAATGAAGGTATAGACTTGTTTTAATATGGCTGCATTTCTAGGTCTATGCAAAGAGAATACTGTATTTATGTCAAACAAACTACATTTAAGTGAAACCTGATCTTACACCCTGGAATAGCCTCTTTCAATTTGTATCCCTTACTTTGTGATCACTCCTTTATCATGGCTCAGCTTAAAGTGGTTTGCCACTCCTTCATAGTCAGTGCAATGTAATTGATCATTGTATAGTGTATCTTATACATCTGTACATATTCTATCATTGGATTATAGGAGATTACGTGGCTATTGGCCCTGAGGCCCTCATAAGCCTAGTCAAGAGTTTAGCCCATGTTTAGACAAGTTAGCACCCAGAGCCCCTGTCCAGCAGGGACACATGTGGAATCTCAGGGGTGTATTTTCTGTTTCCCATCCAGTTATCCAGGCTGCGCTTAAAAAGGGATAATGAGGTACTCTGCTTGACAGGGAGAGGGAGTCTATTCCACAGATGGGGGAGTCTCTGGGGCACAAATATCTCCTGCCAACAAATCCTATTGATATCACAGACCATATTGAGGTCGCGTACGGGTTGTCGAGTGGAGCTTGACTTGCAGATATAATCCAGGAATGTGGGATAGATAGTATCAGATTTTTTTTTTGCAATCTACCCATACCATATTTAGATTCTTTTACTTTTACAGATGTCTATTACGCTTAGTCTTACAAAAGACAACCCTTTGTTCCATATAGCTTTTTGCTCTGTAGCCATGACCGATTCTTTTTCTACACTGATACAAGCTCTATCTGCATCAGTTTCAGTATATATTTTTTATATTGTCAGAAAGCTATTGGTCTATATTGCAAGATAACTTGCAGGTTCAGTCTTAAGGAGAAGTCTGTTTTTCCCTGTTTTTAGCCATGTTGGTGTCTGTGCAGGATGTGAATATAAGGAATTTTTACGCAGGGCTAAACTTTTATGTAAAGATGCCAGCACCTTTAAGAAGTTAGGTAATGCATCTGGACCCAGGGTTTTCCAATAAAAACTTGTATTTTGTCTTAATTTCTGTAGTTGTTTCTTTCTCCTGTTTCTTACTGTTTCTTTTAACTGTTCCATCCACATGACAATTTTGTTATGTTCAACAGGGTCTTCTTAAATGCTTCTTCAAAATGTACCCATCTCTTCTTTTTTATAGTGTTTCTATCGCCTTTGCTTGGTTTCCCAGGTTTCTATAAAAAATTTTTCACTCATCAATGAATTACTTGTTTTGTACTTCCCCTTCATATTTGTCTGCATAGCTTCTGTTTTTCTGCTTGTGCTAGTAGTTTTAGTTTATTATTAATAACAGTGTATGATAAATCCAATTCTGGTTTAATATTATGTGTTGCTTTTACTGCATCTGTTTTTAGCACATCTGATTTTCTAAGAATTTTTGAAGATTTGTTTCCTTTTCTGAATTTCTTCTTCTTCTTCTAAGACCTTTCTTGTATTAGTTGCTTTATAGTGCTCTCTGTTCAATGCTTTCATGGTGGCATTCTACTTTTTCCTCTACATTTTTGCATTAACATATTATCTGTTATTAATTTAGCTTCAAGGAAGTATATCCTATTTATTTCTGTTACATCAGAATAAATTTCACTTAACAGTCTCAGTTATTGTGGTAATTTGTTTTATCCATCTTCTAATACTTTGTGTCTTATTTAATTTCTGTATTAGCGTTGTCGTCTCCTTTTTGATTCTCAGCTAGCGTGTCTTCTGTGTAGAAACATACGTGAATGGGCGTACCTTCGTTGAAGGTTGTGCATCAGGGCTGGCAACTCGGCACATAAAAATCTACTGCCGATCATTAGCGGACTGGAGTTCTGCTGTGGCGACCCCTAACCGGGAAAAGCCGAAAGACACAACAACAACAATCTCTCTCTTTCCTCTATAAATCAAGCAAGTCTTCCCCTAGATCATTTTTTCAGGACTGAGAACATCCTCTTTGATCTCCTGCTTCCTGCTCTTTCTCGTGCTGTACAATTCTTATTGGACTTTCATAAGCGTCTCCTATGGAAGGTTCCTGAACATTGTCCTGTGGCACATCTTCTTTATATGCATTTTGCACTGTCTGCTACTCCTTCATGTGGGGAATTCATTGACACATCATGTTGTAATATTGTATGTGTTGACATTTCCACAATAAATCCTTCACTCTATCATTTCAGATTCTGTTTGATGTATTCCAGCCTTACTAAAATTCCTAATTTCATCAACATCCCCCCTTTGTACTCTTATTTTTTTATTGTGAAATGTACTATTTTTATTAATTAGTTTTTCATAAATATCATGCCATATTTGAAATCTTTTTCTTTCCCATGCCTATGCATCTTTTTATACCTTTCAATAACCTCTGCTCTTTACGCCTTATGTTGTCTCTCCTCTTCTGGTACTTCCTTTTCAAGGTGGCCCACTGTTTCTTCATCTCAGTAATGTTTCCCTCTGATCTGGTATATTGAGGATCTAAAATTATTTTAACAGTTTTTCTTGTGCAAAATAGTTTTCTTTCCTCTATTTTCTCTCTCCTACTCTTGCTACATATCTTTATGGACATTATGTTTTTGGTGTAATACTAATACACAATCACTTCTTTATCTTCAATATTCCACTTTACTATCTCTTTGCCTCTTGCTTGTCCTATTGGTTTACTTAACATTGGTGGACTACTACTTTATACAATGGGGAGGGGGCACCCTCCATGGGCCTAGCCTAGCCCTGCAACAGGAATGTTTCCATGTTCTGAAGATTCTACACAGCCATTTTTTCCCAGTCCTGGCTCCAGTGCATACACCAGGAATGGGCACTGTTTTATCCTGGGAACTGCTGTGCACCTAGTCTTTTTTTTTTTTTTTTTTTACCCTACCTTTCTCCATGATTTATAAAATACAGCCTATATACTAGTGTTGTCTTGGTTAAAATTTTGTAAAAACAGGGTCCATTTTATGAAGGTACTCACCAAGACCTGAGGATGAATTCCACCCCTGCAATACTACCTTCTTTCTGTTGCTGATTCCATCTCTCCATTTGGACCCTATAGTACACTACTGGAAACTTTTTGTTTTCAGAAGTAGGTCCTTCAAATTTTACCACATGGGTTCTGGCAGACAACATAAGGATTTGTATTCAGATTTACTCTATCAATAAATGCCTGCATGGAGAATAGTGTCAAAGGCCTTGGCCAAGTTGAGATATGCTGCATGTCCTGCATAATCACTATCTACTGCTTCAGTTACTTCTCAAAGAAATTAATGAGGTTAAAGGCACAGCACCTTCCTTTGACAAAGTTGAACTGTTGAGGGTCCCCAGTCTCCACTAGAGAACACATGCCTCATGCCAAATCCCGTCAATCAGCCATATGAGAGAGGAGAGCAGGAAGTGCATCTTCTCGCCTTATCTTGTTGGCCCCCTAACACTCGACTTTCTTCCCAAATTCATCTCAGTCTGGTGACAGTCAGGGTCCATTCCTCTGTGCCATGGATTCAGCATTATACTTGTAACAACAGTTTAATGTAAGTACTGAGCAAAAAATATGCTGATGATAAAATATCCAAGTTCTAAGAAGCTGAAAGGCCACATCATTGCCTTGAGCCTGTGTGACATTATAAAGGATGAGATTTGTGATTACCAGTTATGAACACACACGCAAGTAAGTTAAGTGGCAAATAAAACAGTAATTATGTAAATGAGGTTAGTAAAAATGGTATGTAAAAAAACAAGTAAACAGAATTCATGTGGGCACATTTAGTATGCAGAATATCCAGAAATGGCAGGAACATATACCAAGGACATTTAATAAACAGCTCAAGACAGTACAGAGTTGTAAACAGCACCTTAACAAAAATAATATTTTTCTTAGTTTTTATCCCATTTACTAGCTGTGTTACTTCCTCTTAATCTGTGGATATTATTATTCCTTCATTCTGTTATTCAGATACTAATGTCAGAAAGATACAACCTAATTCAGGCACACTACAGTGTTAGTTTTGAAATTATCATTAGGGCATAGCCTATACCAACTGAAGCTTGAGTAAAGCTGGCACCGAATTTCTCAGCAAAGTACCACACTGTGAGCAAGGGCACACTTTACACTGACGCATGAGTTGATGGTACTACCTTTGTGCTTTGCATTACTTCACAAAAGTCCATACAGCCTTACTCTTTTTTTTTTTTTAAATCCTAACCAGAAACACTACCTGTCTCCTCAAGACACCAAACATCTCCTCCAGAGTAAGCTGTCAATATTCCCAAATGGTTATAGCAACAAATGGGGAGTGCTGTTTCTGGAAATTCCATTATGTCAATTATCTTTGAATCCGGACTCTACTTGCTTCTTTTTTAAGGGCACAACAGCATTTTAAATCAAAATTTCTCCATGAATATTATAACGTCATTTTAATGGGAATTGGGGGCTATAACATTCTTGCTTAAGTAGTAACAGCACTTGAACAGCAGCTGGAGGTATGGCAGAATAAAGTCTTATGTATTTATGATCAACAATAATACCCCAATATGAGCAACTAATCAGTTCACAATATGACCATGTATTGACACTATATACTTTCTTGAACCTTAGACTTCTCATGGAACTCTGGCAACTCTTTCAGATTTCCAGAGAAACTGAGCTTTTTGTAGCAACCTTTTTCAGAAAATGCATTCCATTAGTGGAGATCAAAATGGCTGCCATCCTTTAGACAGTGTCAGGACATAGTTCTGTGTCACAAGTCTAAAATATTCCTTTATTTGTTTGAGAGAACAAACTTACTCATGCAATAATCTACATTTGAGCTAAAGGAAGACTTATCCTACCGTATACAGAAGCTGAAACACCGGGGTACAGTGAATTTTGAGAGGATTGCAGAAGATTTGTTCCGCATCTTTCCCACATGTGCTTTTGATGAGGTCTGGGATCTCTTGGCCTGCATTCCATTAATCAAACAAAAGAAGGAAAACTAATATGTCACTGGATACAGAACACATGGACTTAAAGACTACAAAAGCAAAATACTCTGCAGTTGCATCTCCAGAAAAAGAGACTATTCCCAAAAGGGCAAGATCTGGAAAGCTTCAGGAGCTGTCTAAACCCACTGGTAAAGTAAAAGCTGATCAATCTAATCTAGAAGAACTGAAAATGGCACTTCAACCTATTCAGGAAGCAATACAAAGCTTTTCTACACAGCTACTGGCATTTGGGGAATCCTTAGACAAAATACTTTCAAGGATAGACAAGACAGAAGCAAAGGTTGCTGAAAATGAAATCAAAATAGAGCAGTTGCAGAAAGATCACAATTTCAATGTCAGAACTAACCTAGACATGCAACAGAAATTATTGGATCTAGAAACCAGATCCAGGCGCAATAACATCATAATAAGAGCTATACCAGAGCGGATAGATCATAATAATTTACTAGAAACAATCATTACCATTTTTGCACTATTCCTAGATAAAGATCCAGTTACCGACCAGATTACAATTGAAAGAGCACACAGAGCCCTTAGGCCATCCTCGGATATTAATAAACCTAGAATTGTATACGCAAAAATACTGAACTTCCAACATGTTAACAAACTGTTATTAGCTGCAAAATCTAAGAAAGATACCATCTGGAATGGTTCTAAAATTTTCTTGTCTTCGAACCTCCCTGCACAAGTAAAACTAAACAGACAAAAACTGGCTCCTTTTTGTGCATTTCTAATAAAAAAACAAATAAAATTTCAAATGAAATACCCCAATACATTAATCTTTCATCACCAAGGCACCAGAATGTCAGCAGCAAACAGTAAAGAAGCTACTTCGATTTTCATGAAAGCTTTCAATGAAAGACTGGATCTAGTAGTGCAGAATCGCTAACTTAATACAGTTTCCGTATTATTCCATCTGTTTAACCAAATTTGAAGAGGTTATCTTAATCCTTCGCAAAGTCGCTAAGTACTATCAGGTCTGTTGAGTCCATATGGCTTTTCTTTGTATGATCATGCTAAGTGTTGTTGGGCCAAGTTTCCTCATGCAGTGGTAACAAACTACAATACCCATTAACCTGCATGAACTTTAACACATAGTGACTTTTTGACCTTGGGCTATTTCTTCCCCTACCTCCATGGTCCCTTAAAGAAACAAGCACCCAAAAACAAGAATTATCACAGATACTGAATCTTACATGGCGCTCAAGGGAAAATAACATATACTTGTCAGTTGTAAACAAAAATCATTAAGCGTATGCATAAATGTATCATAAAAATGAATAAATCTCTAGAGAGGGCATATAATAAAGAAGGGGGCCCATACAGTTCATCATGATATCCAGGTACGAAACTGTGTTTGTTTTTGCAGTCAAACTGACTGGTGGGTCCATTTTAGCCTTTTCAACCTTAACATCTGTTCTAGATACAAAGCTATACAATTCTATATATATCTCCTGGTAATACAATAGCGTGTACTGTGTACCTGGTAAGGAGCACCAATCGCTTGGGACAGTATATTTCTTTTGATAGTTAGCCTAAGGCAACTACGATTAGGAATTTAAGTCTTAAAATGCATGATATAGCTATGAAATGCAGTTTCACCTTACTTAAATAAGCGTGCAGGAAAATACAGTTTTTTTTTTCCAACCAAGATATGCATCTTAGGAACATAATAGCTGTTTATGCTGTCTCTTATTATATTATGTATCCTATGATATTTCTTATAACATGATTCATAGTTTGTCTGGTATTTAGTCACTGGGAAATCAGATGACATTACATTTATACCCTTGGCCATAATGTTACACTCATAGTTATAGTAATGGCTTTAAAAAAAGGGGGGAGAAGGAAATATAAACACTGTAAATACACACACATACAATGACTGTTTGGGGGTCTTTCAATTTATAAGGAAAATGTTGTTTGATATGATGAAACATTACATTTCTGAGTAATATAGTTATAAAAAACTTTATACACATACACTCAGGTATACCTCAGTTCAACTGCGTTATTTTATCACTGCTAATAACCGATGTATGTGAGGTGGATCTATATAATTCTATCTAAAATACACTTCATAGAACTGTGTATCTTCTCACAATGCATGTATTCCTCCACTGAATTGTGTTTACGTATAATGTCAGCATCTGTATCACTGGGTTTTTCATATTGTTGTACTTGGATATAGACATGTTCATTTTATAATATTTCTAGAGGGTGAGTTGCTTCTTAATAAGTTGGAAAAAGTAATAGAAATTAGAGATATAATTACAATCCTGATACGGCAGAAGCGACACCATCTAAGAATATGCATTTACCAATGAATGTCTGTGGGTATTCTCAATTTACAAGAAAATATTGTTTGTCATTTCAACATTACATTTCTCTCAAGCACAGTTATCATTACTAGGTGTAAATAGATTTGATAGTCCTGTTTGCTTATTGCCTTAAATCACTTTGTACACTAACCCTATATGTATACTCTGGGGGCATACTTATTATATTATTATCAATCTTTATGTATGGGATACAGAAGTTGGATTAGACAAGAGGGAAGTCTTAAGCATTTAGAAATTCCATACACTTAATAGAATTTCAAAAATAAGTCAGCTCTGATACGGTTTTCACTTAGTTACTTACACATCTAAACTCTCAGCATAATACAAGAATTCGCAGAGATATGAGTTTGACTGTCTAATATGTTTAGGATTGTTATGCATTTTAGATTCTGTAGATATTGTTTGTTCTTTCTGGGATTTCTCAGTTGCATAGTTTCAATTTATGTGCAAGTTATTTACATAATGTTTTTTTTTTTTTTTGAAGCTTCAATACTCAATATCCCAATCTCTTCCGGGCTAGGGCTAGTGTGGTTAGGCATGGGTTTAGAGCAGGAAGGGCTTCTTATCTTTGCCCAAGCTTTTGCATTTAGTAAATATCCATTCATTTATTTACAGTCACTCCTCCATTCTCCAAACATAATAATTCACTTAATTACAAATAAGAACTCCTAATGTAGAGTATAGAGTCATGGAACATTAAGGGGTTACAGGCACACAAGAAAAGAAAACTTTTCATGCATCTGACATTTAAAGCTCTATCAAGTATAATTTTCATTCAAGAAACTCATCTATCTGATGAGCAGTGGAAAAAATGGATTAAAACCATTATATCATCGGGGCAAAAACTAATAGCTCAGGGGTTGCTATTATTATTAAAAATACATTTCAACAAGACATTAATCAGGATTCTGATAAAGATGGACTATGGTGCTACTTGACTACTCGTTTTACACACCTAGATAAACTTACTTATTAACATTTATGCACCATGATCCAATCAACAAAACATCGTCATGGAAATTTATAAAATTCTTTCAAACTTCCCTAATCATTATTACATAGTGGGTGGAAATTGGAACTCTATCCAGGACCCAGAGATGGATAGGACTAATATTAAAGCTAATTTTAATAAACATGCCACCTTAACTATTTCCGAATTAAAGGAAGACTACAATCTATGCGACCCATATATATATATATATATATATATATATATATATATATATATATATATATATATATCAAAATTGCACCCTCAAAAACAACAAATACACCTTCTTTTCAAACTGCCATAAAAGTTGGTACAGACTAGACTTTTCCTTATATCTTCAGTATTTATGAACTTTAACATTACCTTTAACACAGAAACCAGATTTCTATTGGACTACTCAAAAATATCATTAGATATTCGCTGGTCTTCTTATATACCTTCACGCAACAAAGCTATTTGGTGTCAGTTTAATTCAAATCTCTTAAAGAAAAATGACATACTCACAGAAATTGAATCCTATTTAGACCAATTTCTTCATACACTAAATTCCCTTTCTTCTCCCCTAGACCTCACCTGGGCCGGCACAAAGGCAATGATTAGAGGATTTCTTATCAATAAAGCTTCATACTATAGAAAACTTAACATTAAAAATGCACTCATAAAAGATAAAATAGGTAAACTGGAGAATGAAATCCTAATAAACTATTCACCTGAAGCTGAGAAAGAGATAACTCAGCTACAAAAGAAACTTTTAACCTTGAATGTTGAGTGTCTTTCCTTCCATGAAATAAAAACATTAGCCAAATATTCTGAATGGGCCCTATTTCCTTCTAAATTCCTAGGTAGAATATTAAATCAAAGCAAACCTTCTCCCTTCAATTCTGAAATTTCTTATTAAGGGAAACTGTATCAAAATACACATGAAATCATTACCCTGTTTGAATCAATTTATTCACAGCTATATAGCCCTCTGGAAGGCCCTATAGACAAAGAGGAGTTACAGCTATTCTTAAACAACTTAACCTTCCTCAAACTTACTGAAGAGCAACAAGACATTCTAGCCAGGAAAATCACAAAACAAGAAATTACCCTCGCTACCAATAGCCTCAAAACAAATAAGTCTCCTGGCCCAGATGGATTTACGGCCAAATTTTATAAACACTTCAATAATAAAATTTTTAACATTCTTCATCAGCTTTTTAATAACATTATCCTATTCAGAATAAAAGATATTCATTTAAACGCATCCAGAACCATGTTTATTTTAAAACCTAATTCAGATACCAAAAACCCATCGAAATACAGGCCTATCTCTATTGTCAACTTAGACATGAAGATCTTAGCCACAATTCTAGCTAATAGACTTAAAACGGTCATCAGTAGTATTATATCACCTGAACAATCAGGTTTTATCTTACATAGGCAACAGTGGACCATACACCTACACTAGATGCTATGATATCACTTTCTACCCTTGCACAAACCCCTATATATACCTTAGCTATTGATGCATCCAAGGCCTTTGACCAAATTAGCATAGATTTTTTGTTCAAGATTCTTAGTCAGTTCAATATACCGAACTTTTACATTAACATAATTAAAACGCTTTACTCAAAAGCATATACAGTTCTCCAGATAAATAAATAAATATCATCCAGAATCGATATTAAAAATGGTGCAAGGCAAGGATGCCCTCTCTCCCCTCTGCTATTTAATCTATTCATTGAACCTTTATTCTTACTAATTAAAAAGAGAACATATCACCATATTCCTACCCTTTATAGCACTACAGTACCTTTATCCGCTTATGCTGATGACTTAAACATTTACTTTTCCCTCCCTAACTCTGACTTTGAAAAAGTTATGACTTCCATAGACACCTTCTCTAAATTTTCAAATTACAAGCTAAACTGAGACAAATCTGTAATCTTTCCAATTAATATTTGCACTCAATACCCCAACATACTAACCCCTAAAAGTATTGCTACTAAACAACACATCAAATACTTAGGAATTTCTTTCTTTCTTTTCAGACCCAAAAACATACTACCAGGGCAATATTACTAGTGTTTGGTCAAACATACAAAATGATTTAAACAGATGGTCTAATCCAAAACTACACTTTCTCGCTAGGGTAGCGATCATCAAAATGAATATACTACCCAGACTTCTCTATATTTTTAACGCAACCAATATTACGGTACAAAACAGCTTTTTCAAAACTATTTATTCATCTCTGTCGAAATTTATGTGGTCTCCTAAATCCGTTAGGATTAGTTATATTAAACTTTCATACCCAAGAGACCAAGGTGGCCTAGGATTGCCAGACTTCAAACTGTATTATGAAATTATTAGCTGCAGTAGGATAATTAATATAGCTACATTCTCTAAAAACTCCACTACTTGGCATTCTATTTGGGTCAAATTGTACAACAACTATGTCAAATCACTAAGCGTTAACCCTTTAGCTCTCCCCTTCTTAAATAAAAATAACCTAAGCAAAACCAAATACATAACAGTATAAAAACCAGAATTGTAACTCTGCAAAAACTTGTACATACCTTAAAATTAATCCCAGCCTTCAACACTTTACAACCCCTCCATCTTAATCCTAACGTAAAATTGAATGGGAATATGCTAAATTTGGATCAATTCCCACTTCTGAAGGATAAAACCATCTTGGACCTGTACCCCTATATGCATCTCTCTATTTCAGAGGCAAGAGTTAAGATGAACCTCTCCAAAAAATATTTGATCATATTACAGCAAATTATGGAAGTATCTCATAAGATTTTAAACCCTCTCATGGTAACAGATAAAGACATTTCCACATGTAAGGTACTGTGGAGCCTACTTCTCCTCAAAAAGAAAATGATTTCAAGCTCTTATAAATTCATTATGTCCATCAAAACACAAAAGGAGCCCATATACTCTAACTACTGGACGAAACGGGATCATCATATCACTCAAGAGCAGATATCAAATGCCATTAAAACTGATTCCAACCTCATCCCTCTTAGAAAACTTAAATATACTCAGCTTATGTTATTGAATAATGCTTATCTTACCCCAGATATAATCAACAAGATATAGCCTAACTCTTCTCCTCATTGTCAATCCTGCAAAAACCAAACAGGAGATACTTTACACACATTTTGGAGCTGTAAACTCTCATATAATCTATGGTGTGCCTTAAGAGTCCAGTTAGAGAAAATGGGCTATGAAAAATCAACTCTGCCTTGGACGTTTGCCCTCTTACATATCCCTCCCCCAGGTCTGACGAACTTGCAACTTAGGATCTTAGTATCTATCTTCATGTTAATAAAGTACTACATCACACAACTGGAAAAACAAAAAATTACTATCCTGGGAAGGGTTTAAGACTCTTGCAACTAACCACATAAAAGCACATAGGTATGTTTTTTACAACCAGAAACAGAATCCATATCTTAAGGAGTTCTGGAGGATGTTTTTTGATCATATATTAAATTGAATGTAATTGTACTTGCATGATATGCTTCATTTATGTCTTTGGGCTTTGGATAAGTGTAAATAGTTTTGTATGTTGTCTATGATTATGTGTGATTATATGTTATGTAATCGGTTTTGACTGTTATTATAAATAAATAAAGAGAATAAAAAAAAAAGAAAATGCATTCCATTAGAGAGAAAGAGAGGCTGTGTGTGTGTGTGTGTGTGTGTGTGTGTGTGTGTGTGTGTGTGTGTGTGTGTGTGTGTGTGTGTGTGTGTGATAACAGGAGCACAGTCTGAGGAATCTATTGCCATGTGCCACTATAGTCATGCTCCTGTTCATAATTTCCCTGTAACCTACCACTGTTTTTTCATTTTATATGCAGTGCACAGTGTGTCATAAGACAACACTAAGGCTCTGAAAGGTATTGCAGTACACTTCCGCTCACTCAGTAAAAGATTATAAATGTCGACTGTGACATTCATTGTTTTTTTTCCCTACTTACATATTCAAACCTGTAGTTTCACAGTACTGTCCAGGCAAATACTCTAACGTGTGTGTGGATTCAGGGAGGGGGGCACTAACAGTTTTAAACTGACTTGATATATAGCAAGAAACATCTCCGAGAAAAAAAAATGACAAAATGTTTATTGCATGTAATCGGTAAAATTTATTTTGTTATCACTAGAACTGAATTCTGACTTTTTCTTTTATATTCTTGCTACACCAACACTGATCTGAATCTTTGTACTTGGCAGACCTTTCTGATTACAGCTGCTCATTGGTTGCACAACAGCATAATGCTACAAACAGTGTGGACTTGCGGAATAAAAAAGTGCATTTGAAAAGGCTGTTCCATTTTCAAGGAAATTTCAGAGACAGCAAGTAGGAACCATGTGCCTGTCTGCTTTCCTACTCAAAATGGCACTCTCATTTCAGTTATTTCTGTAGCAATGAGATCACTGCATTCCAGAGTTCAGTGACACCCTGTTAGTATTTCAGATCCATGTGTTGTCCACTGTGAGGGGATACTCAGTCTGGATCGAAGCCTAATTTGGCTTAAAGGCACTACGAAATTGAGCTGCCATCCCTTGCATATACATTTCATCATAGTGCAGAGCACAGGGCTTTTTTGTGGAAAACAGCCTAGGAGATGATAGTGTATATACAAGCTGTTCCTTCTTCATGTAATCAACATCATTCTGATGAGAAAATAAAAATCATTTTGCTGTTCACTGTAGCCACAGTTTCTTATTGTGGACTTGTTTACTAGCTTATTAGTTTTAACATGCACTGGTTTACTGCTTTGGAAGGTTCTTTTGCAAAGGCTTTTTCATCTCACATTGTTAAGTGTGATGTAGTACTTTATTAACATGAAGATAGATACTAAGATCCTAAGTTGCAAGTTCGTCAGACCTGGGGGAGGGATATGTAAGAGGGCAAAGTTTCAAGGATTAATTATTGTCATTCATTTTCCAGGACACATTGGAATGGGAGCTCCAATTAATCTAGGTCCTCTTTGCAACTTGTTTAACAGAGGTAAACTACTGGTAAAACTAGTATTGTAGTAGCCGAGCCTTAATTAGAGGACATAAATGAAACTTGTCAGAAAGGAAGGCTAGAAGCAGTTTATATAGTCTTCAGGCAGTTAAACTGAGTTCAGATGCTAATTCCATGTTACAGAAGATTCTGACTTGATAGCCCAAGGTTCAACGCTGATTCGGCTGTCAGGCCAGGGTGCTGGAGAACCTGGTCCATGAGGAACAGAAGGGATGAAAGAGAATGACTTCCACCAGCCTATTCATTTCAGGGTAATGGGTTTTTGTGGGGTCACAGTGCAGTAATGATACCTAGTGGGTGGTAGATGTTGCAGTTAGAGTGTACACCTGCAGTATGCACATGTACAGCCTCACCATACTGAAAATTGTACTCCATTTGCTGGCCAACAGAGGGAGAAATGAGTTCTTACAAGAAAAAAAAAATTCCCTGGCTGTTGCCTCTGTCTCACTTCCCCGTACTACGCTATGGATATCAGAGGAGGCAGAGACAAATTAGTTATAAAGTAGGATTACATGGTTTTAGGGAAACAAAGTTAGAAATATTACTTAAAAGCATATTTTTATATACTGCCTGCTGTAAAGTAAATTTGTTACCCAAAGTGTTAAGAATTTAATAACAATTTGCAAACACTGCTGTGGAACACATTTTTTCACTTTAATCAGCTTTTTACCATCAGACTCCTCCCTATCCTAATGACTCATTCCTTCCCTTTTCCAACTGGACTTGTATCCGAAATCAAGCCCGTGGGGTTCTTCTTCATAGGAGAGTTGCTCAGATTTTTCTTTGCCTTACTTAATTTACCTACCATTGGTTAGCAGGTATAGTGCAATGCCTGCTATGTCAGATCATTAAGGAGCATGCTTTATTCAGTTTTTTAACCGAGTAAGTGGCTATTCCAAAGGAATTTTTTCAACCATGACCTGAGTCATGTAGGCCGATACAAATGGCTTAACATAACAGAAAAATACAGTAAAACGAACAGGCATTACAGCAACAGATTCAAAATACAGGTCATATAATATTTGCAGAACAATAATGGAATAAAGTTACATTCAGATCAGCCAACAGTGCAGATAATTTGAGCTTACAATGAGAATCAACAGCTACATTTCTAAACTTTACTGTAGAAAATGATAGGATGATGACAAGTGTATAAAACAGCCATAGAAAGAAAAAGAACAGAAGAACAATAAGTGTTTACGTATATATATATATATATATATATATATATATATATATATATACTCCACAACCATTCCAGCACTCAAGAAATAATGAAAATCTTGACAGCAGGAATATTCGACTGTTTAATGGCAAACCTGCCCACAAAATACACAGACCGGTGGCCGGTTTCGCTCGCAGCGTCTTCAGTGTTATTGGGATTATATATATATATATATATATATATATATATATATATATATATATATATATATATATATCTATAGCCTGTAACAAAGATTGGTGGATCAGCTCTTTACGGCAAGGGGAATTTCAGTTATATCCTCGGTTCTAGCCCCTTCCAGTGCCAGAACCCTTCCTTCTTCGACTCCAACTACTCTTCCTCCTCCGACATTCTCTGAGGCCTTGGAGATCCAGGCTCTGAGTTTCCCACTGCTGACTGTTTCAGTTCTGGCTAGATCTCCATCTCCACTGCCAATTCCTACCAAAAGTCCTCTTTGGAAGAATCAGTGAACCTGCAGGCTTTTGGTGCTCGACCATCTACCTCTTGAGTAACTCTGCCTGCTGACAAACTCATCAAGTTGATCTTGCAGTGGGAGTGGAAGGCTCCTGATGCCACTGATCCCATCCTTAAGAGACTAGACAAAATTCTGACCACACCCGAGGATCATTTGTTTTGGATAAAGGGATTACTGGTGGTTGCCATGGTGGTAGCGGTGGCCACAGAAAAGGAACTGGAAGAGGAAAGTTCCACTATCCATCCTCCAAATAGAGAGTCTCAGTCAATAGATTGGTTTGGAAAGTGGGTTTATGTTTCATCAACCTTTACATTATGGTCTTTGAACTTTATGGCACACTTTACCAAATTTCAAAGGGATCTGATTAAAGAGTTATGAGATACCCTGGTAGGAGATGTATCTGATGAAGTCCAAGATAAGTTGCTTCACAGTTGGCCACCCTGGAGTCCATTTCAAATTTGTCCATGAGGCTCATAGCACATGCAGCCAAAGGGATGTCCTGAGCTGTGGGATCAGGCGTGGCCATAAGGATACACACCTGGATGCGCTTGTGAAAATTTGCGAAGCCAATCAAGTCTTCATTCATAAATGTCCCCTTTCACATATCATCTTTTTTTACTCTAAAGTTCGAGAAACCTTGTCCAGATGTGAAAAGGATGGAATGACCCTCTCTGTAGTGGGTGTACATTTTTCTACTCCTCAATAGTCCTATGGTAGGAACCAGAGGGTCAGGAAAATGTGGTTCAAAAAAGTCCCAAGGGCCTTTCCAGGATGCCATCCATGCAGCAGAGGTGGACCACAAAATCAGGGTTCCAGGCATACTTTTCCTGGTAAACCCTAACAGCGCTCCTGAAAGGAGGCCTGATTGACTTCCTCTGGAGGCAGTTGAGGGGAATTTATCCCTGCACCAAAACGCCTGACTTCAGATAACTTCTGATGTTTGGGTGCATAGGATTATAACCAGGGGCTACACCATACCCTTCCTTCTACCCCCCCCCCCACAATTTCAAGAAAATCCCCAACATTCCATCCAGTCAGAGGAAACCAGCAATATTAGAAATCCAACAACTGCTAGAAAAAAAGAGTCATCCAAGAGTTCCTGTGAGACCAGTTGGAATCCAGGGTTTACTCAAGATTTTTTAGTGCCAGAAAAGACAGGGGAATGGAGATCAATTTTGGATCCAAGTATTTTGAACAAATCCATTCATCATGCAAAATTTTGGATGGCCACAGTTCAGTCTATTCTCCCATTTCTAGGGAAAGATTATTATATGTGCTCAATAGATCTCCAGGATGTATATTACCAAATAAAAATGAGCAAGCCCTCCAGGAGATTTCTCCGCTTCTGGTTGGGAGCCAGTTTCTATAATTTCAGAGCTCTTCCCTTTGGTCTCACCACAGCCCACAGGATAGTCAACAAATGCATGGCAATATTAGCAGCTTACTTGAGACTGCACAGATTCTGGGGGTTTCTGTACTTAGACAACTGGCTCAATACTGCTCCCACCAGGTATCTTCTAGAACAAACAGCCAAGAGACTATGTTCTCCAGACCTGTGCCAACCTGGAGACTACCATCAATTATGAACCGACTCCAACACAAACCTTAGATTTCACAGGAGCAGTTCTAAATACCAACACATGCATAGCCTCTCTGCCTTATCTAAGATTGCAAAAGATCAAAGCCCAGGTGCAAAAAATTGTTAGAAGCAAATGAGTAGTCACACAACTAGTGTTACAAACCTTCGGTTTGATTGCTGTGGCCATATCGTTAGTTCCCCTAGCAAGATTTCACATGAGAATTCTACAGCGGCTTCTAACATCTCAGTGGTCCATACTGTATCAACCAACATCAGATAAGATTTTGATTATTTATGTTGCAAGTAAAACCTAGCTTTGTGGATTCTTTCAGAGGAAATTATCCTCGGCCACCCCTTTGCCCTTTGTCAACCCCAAGGTATAGTGACCATGGAACCACCCAGATGGTGTGAGGGGCATTATCTGGGCAAGACTGTCCGAGGCACTTGGTCCCCCTTGGAGGCCACCATGTATATCAATGTTCTAGAGCTGAGGGCAGTGCTTTTAGTGTTGCAGGCTTTTCAAACTGCTCTCTCCACTGGAATGAGTAGTTTGGTACATCAACAAGGAGAGAGGAGCCAAATCTTACTCCCTTTCTTGAGAAGCTGTCAGAGTATGGCAGTGGGTGATCTCTTCTGACCCTTTCTAATAGCAATGCATGCGCCAGGGAGTTCCAATGTGACAGCAGCAAACTGAGAAGATGCATTCTTCTGCCTCATGAGTGGTCTCTCAATCCCAAAGTGGTGGAAAAGATTTTTCGTCCCTTGGGCCAGCCTTGCTCCGACCAATTTACATCACCCCTGAACAACAAATGCAGCAGTTACTTCACCCTGATCCCCCTTTGGGGTAGTTCCTGAGAGTTAGGGCTCACTCTACCAGAGCCATAGCTACTTCAGCAGTTTTTTCATTCTAATGCTTCTATGGGCAATATTTGTGCAGCAGCGACATGGGCTACCCACATACCTTTATTCCTCATTACAAATTGGATTTGGTGTCTAGGGGAAGCGCATCATTTGGTTCTATGTTGCTCAGGAATATCCTTCCATGAGTCCTCCCAAGATCTAGAGTAGCTGAGGACTCTGTCCCATATGTCAAGGATAAATGAAGATTGACATCAGTTGAAGTTATGTGCTTACCATAATATTCCATCTGTGTTGCCCATCTTCATTTAGCCTGGACTCCCCACCCTTCATCCCCCTACCATTCAGTTTTTTTGGTAGAATGAATTATGGTCCTAGTTATACACGTTTTCTTTCCTGACACCAGATATGGTCTCTATAAAGATGTTATTAGGATTACACCTTCTGTCCTTTTTCTATCAGGAAACTCGATCTGAGGTAATTGGACAGGAGCATTATGGGTAGGACTTAAGCTCAAGAGTTTATGGTTCTCGCAGGCTGTAGTAATGGCCAATTTGGTTCCGATGTTCATAATTGAACCCCCCCCTATATGTCAAGGCTAAATGAAGATGGACAACACAGATGGAACATTATGGTAATTACATAACTTCTTTTTTTGGCATTACAGTTGCATCCCATTACTTTAAAAGTTGCATTGTAAAGGTAGCTCATGAAGTATAGGGAAACATCTTTTGAGAAGGCATAATATATGTTTTTGAATAAGTGATCTACTGTATCAAAAGCCTTTCAGCCTTTATAAGGTACAGAAAAAAAATTACCTATGACTTTCATACTACCCATATTGGTGTACAATCATCATTATCATTAACCCCCCTTTTCCCATTTTCTACATAGGTTAAGGGTATTGTTTTAACTATCACTACCTATCTCAATTCAATGCCACACTCCTGCCTTCTTTGACACTCATGTTGGATTGTCACAGATCTTCCCTTACACAATCTATCTTCCTCTTTGCTAGATGCCTTTATTCCCTCTTACCTTCTCCCTGACTGTCCCAAATCTTCACCAGATTGTCTTCTGCTTTCCTGTACATGTGCCCAAACCACCATAATCTGTTCTATTTGATCTTTTCCCCAACTGGAGCTGCTTTGGCTTTTGATCTTATGTCCTCATTTCTTCGTTTGTCCCACAGTGTGCATCCTACCAGCCATCACTCAGAGGCACTTAATTTCCATCACCTCTAGCTTTCTCAGCTGCTCTGCCTTTGCTGTCTAGGTTTCTGTACCATACAGTAGTACTGGTCACACCTCTGTTTTGCACACTTTACTTTTCAGCTTCTTTGGCATTCTACACTATACCTGACACTCTATGCCAGTTTGCTGCAGCCCCTCAGATTCTAGCTTTGACCTCTTCATTCAGACTTCTCTTCTCCTCATCCATCCCTCCCAGATATTTGAAGCTATTAACCTGTTCCACTATAATTCCTTCTATCTCAGTTCTCAACTTCTGATTTCTCCAATTTGCTGCTATTACCACTGTCTTATCTGTACTTAGTCTCATCTCATGTGCCTTCAGTTTTTCATTCCATTCCCCTAAATTTGCTGAGGTTCTTTCTCATGGCCTGCCTGTAAATGCCACATCATCTGCATACATCAACTTCACTTATCTGTCTCCTCACACCTGTTTGCTAATATAGTCCATCACCAGTATGAACAGTAGTTGGCTCAGAGCTGAACCCTGGTGCACATCCACTCCGACTGAGAACTCCTCTGTGAGACCGAACACTGTTCATACTTGAGCCATTGGTTCTTTGTATATAGTCTACACTAATTCTACCAATATTTCTGGGACTTTGAACCACCACAGTACTGCCCAAATCAGCTTTCTTGGGACCTTATCATATGTTTTCTGCAAGTCTAGGAATACCCAGTCAGACTCTTTCCTCATCTCTGTCTTGCTGCAAACAGTTTGAAACAAAAAAGTATTTTATGTAAAACAGTCTCTTCCCCAATCCACTCCACCCCCATGTGCAGCAGGCTCACAGAGCTAAACAATATTACTCAACAGAAAGTTAGAAGTCTGTTCCTGATGTGTGCATAATAAAACTACAGGTTTCCAAACTTCCTCCAGTACAGCACAGGCAACCTCTTTAACTCTGCTGCTACCAGAGCCCTTAAATAAAATATGAACAGTCCACTATATCTGAATCAGAGATTGTCTTTGTCTACTTTGGACATGTCCACATATAAGCAGTTCAAGCTGTGCTGGACTTGCCTGGACTTCTGCCACATTGATCCTCCCTACTCCTTCAGTAGCAGTAGGTTCACTTGTGGCTACATTCTCACCCAGAATAAGGCATGCTAACTTGAACAGGCCAAACCACTTAACCTTGCTTTAGTGCCTTAACTCAATACTGGCTTCTCAAGTGGTGTTATGTTATAAAAGTACACTCCATTAGGCCCAACTACTGGCTCTCTGACCCTGATTAAGTGCTGCTTATGCAAAGTGTCCTGCTATCGCCCAGCTCAATTTACCTGCTACATAATTACCTGGTAGAGTCATCATGTTATGCTACAATATGTGTATTATATATTAATCTTCTCCCCCCAATTAATTCCCCCAATTCACACTTACAGTCTACACAATCAGAAGATGTCATCTATGGTCCTCATTACTGACCATTAACCTTGGCCAGTATGTCATACCTCCTTCATTAAAAGCAAGGGCTAATTAATTATACACATTTATTTTATAGGGACTCCCATTCTTCTCTATGATACTTCTTGCAGAGCAACCCTTGCTGATTCTGGAAACACCAGTATATTTTTCCTGTATTAGATTATAATATTTGTTCTTAATGCTATATTCACATACAGCTTATTTACATGTACTTAACCTGGGTACGTCAAACATACTATGTGCACTCGAATCAGTATACATTTTCTGAACTTCTCACAGAAACATTAAGCTACTTATAAACTCAGAGATTATCAGCATAATTGATTAAAGTTCTTCTTGTACAATTCTTTATTTATACATAAGTGTTTAGACATAGAATTAGTTAAGTAAAGTTAACAATTTTGTTTCAGGGGCAACTGCTGAAATTGTAAATATATTTCTTGCACAAATGCAGGGTAACTTTTGGGAAGATGTTTGTATTTTTAAGCAGCATGAGGCCATGAGTATAAACTGACAATTTCTAGCTCCAGTGCTGGTGTCTATTGTGCATATTCTGATAGGACAACTTCCCAGATGACAATATGTGAAGTAAGCACTTTGTTCTTAGATGGGTTATTAAACCACAGCATGACAAAAGGAAACCCTTCCAAACTGACTGACTGCAGACATGTAAGAGAGTTTCTTTCTTTTTAGGCTGCCTGTGATCCTGTTAGTTCTCAATGTGTATGTTAGAGAATAGGATTGACAACTGGCTGTCCTAGCAAAAGGTGCTGAAGACAACGAAGGACAGGTTATTCTGAGGACTACTCTTTGCAGAAAATAATTCCCAAGAAAATCTACTGAACAGTAGGACATAATTTTGTCCTTTAAATTGTACTATTAGAGAAAATATATAGGTTCATAGGTGTGTACTAGGCTAATGGCCCTGGAGCCTTTACCCATAGAAGTGCCCTGGAATTGTGCTGCCCGATGTCAGTTCCCAGTGCCTCTATCAAGTAGAGCCACTGGAGTGATCCCCAGGGTGAACTATTTCCCATCCACTCATCAAGATTTCTCTTGAAGAGGGCCAGTGAGATGCTCTGCTTGACATGTATGGGAAGTCTATTCCAGAGCATGGGCAGCCTCTGGGTTACGAACCTGTCCCTCCAGCATGTTCTGTTGATTGTGGTAATGAGGTTGAGGTCTCTGGGAGCATATGGTGCAGAGGAATTGGGATTTCTTTAGATGTAGCATTTCTAACAGAGCTGGGTCAGACATGGCTTTGTAAGTCAAGCAGAGATAACCTCTTAGTAGATTATATGAGACAGAGTTGGAGTTTTTTGAGTCTGTCCATGTAGGACATGTGTTTAAGGCCTAGGATCCTCTTTGTGAGGTACTTTTGTGGCCTCTCCAGCTGTTGTAGGTGTCTAGTGAGGTACATGCCAAATGGGGCATTATACTCTATGATTGGTCTAATGAGGGAAGAGCAGAGAGAAATGATGACCTCTTTCTTCCTGGATGCAAAACCCTTGGTAATGACATGTGCCACATAGAAGGACTTTCTGACCACAGTGGCAATGTGGTGGTCGAAGGAGAGGTTGCTGTCAACCTGTGTCCCCAGATCTCTTATAACTCCTTCAGTGTTCAGTGGGCACCCATTGATGTGATGATTAGTGGGAACTGAGTTTTTCCCAGAGAGGATGACGATGCATTTTTTGGCATTAAGCTTAAGGCCATGGTCTCAACAGCAATCATTGCTCTCAGTGAGGCCTTTCTGTAGGATGTCTGCATCACTTTGGGAGTCAATAATGGCTCCCAGCTTGCAGTCATCTGTGAACCAGGTCAGCAGGAGTCCCTCTGTGTTGGCCTGGACTTCCAAGAAGTAGATGCCAAACAGGAGAGGAACCAGGACCAATCCCTGTGGGACTCCACTCATGACTGGTCGGCAGTCTGACTTGGAGTCCACTACTTTCACACTGTAAGTTTATGGAAAGGGATGACTGTAGCAATGCGCCATTCGGTAGGGACAAAGCCTGAGGTGAGGCTGTGAGTGAACAGGGCACACAGATGTGGTGCCAGTTCACTTTCTAATTCATGTAGAACACAGCCAGGGATATTGTTGGGTCCCATGGAGTCTGTATTCTTGACCTTGGACAATGCAGCTTTAACTTGTGCTGCAGTAATGCTGGGTGCCCAGCATTCTTCCGGTATTGAGATTGGTACTTTTGGGGGAGGGGTAAAGTTGGCACTGAATCTGTCAGCCAGTATGTTGGCAATATCTGTTTGCTCAATATAGAAGGTACCATTGTGCAGTAACTTAGAGCAAATCTGGGTATTGCTGTGGAGATTCTTGATATAACTATAGAAGGCTTTGTGGTTGTTTTTAGTGTCTGCAGCAATTCTGCCTTCATAGCTGGGTTTGGAGCTTTTGATGAGGAATCTCAACTTTTTGTTGAGGCTAATAAGGGAATTTTTCCAGTCTTGGGACTTCACCTTTGTCTGCAACAGTTTCTTCCTTCTGTTGTAGAGTTTATTAATGGTAGGGGGACCACCAGATTGGCTTCCTTTTTTTGGAGGAGAGCGTCTTGGTTCTGTTGGGTATGGCTAGTTCCATGCATTTAGGTACATGTTCGTACAGTGCATTGGTGTATGATTTGGCAGTCATGCATCTATTTTCCATTGGCATGAGTGCCGTGAAGTTAACCACCTCTGTTTTTAGGAGCCCAAAGTCAGCTTTGGAGAAGTTTTTCATAGTGGATACCTTTGCGGGGGGTGTGGGTGAGATGTGGATTTCCATGGTGATTAGTCTGTGGTTGGATCTAACCAAGGAGGAGTTGACTACTGGTGTAGAGCAACAGTTCCCCATGTTAGTAATAACCAGGTCAAGAATGTTGCTTCCTCTAGTTGGGGGTAAGAATGAGCTGGGTCAGAGCATTGGAATTGATGAATTCCATGAAGCATTGGGCCAGTGCATTGGTGCATGAGTTGTTTTCCCACTTGATGGAGGGGTAGTTGAAGTCACCTAGTGTGAAAGTGTTGGGTTGGATCTTAATATTTTCCAGGGTGCTTAGGTATGTGTAGTGAGAGTCTTGGGACATGGTTGGGGACCTATAGCAGGCTATGACCTGAATTGCCATCTTACCCATTTGTTAGTTGTATCTGGAATATCTCAGATGCATTATGCTGGGTTACTAGTCTGGAGGTGTGCATATCCTTTATGAATATGGAGATACCACCACCTTTGGAGCTTCGGTCCATGCTCTGGGGCTGAAAGGTGTGGAATAAGTTATAGCCTGGTAGCACTGGGGTGCTTTCTGCTGCTTTAAACGAGGTCTCCTTACAGCACAAATGTACATGTACTCCATTTTGAGAAGTGCTTCGAGTTAATCTATCTTGAGATTTAGACTTCTAGCATTGAGCAGCAGGACCCTCAGATTGCATTTATTTATAGCTGTTGTGGTGGTAATTTGGTCTTTGGAACACCACCTAAAAAAGGCACGATAGGGGTGGCAAGAGCCTTAGCCAGTACCTGGAAACCCAGGGGTGACAGATGCAGGCCATCTCTGGCAAAGCATCGAGGTCTGTCAATCATGTCATCCCAAGCAGACAGATATTGGATCCCCTTAGAATGACACCAGAAACTTAGCCAATTGTTGAAGTCAATCATTTTCTGTTTGTATTGTGATATCATTCTGGGTGACGGTAGGATGTGGCTCAGGTCTAGGGTCATACCTGCCTGGGCCACATATATCGAGAGCTCCACCATGTCTCTTTTCATGTAGTCCAAAAAAAAGTGCTCCATGGTATGCTTAACTGAAATGTTGGAAACTTTGATTTTGAGATATCTTTCGGAGTAGGAGGAAGCTGATTATAGTTGGGGGAGCTGCAGTAATGATCCTGAAAAGGCCAGTGTTTCTGACATGTGGTTTCAGATACAAAGCAAGACTCTGTACTGAAGTGTTTCTACCAGAACCCTATTAAAGAACTTATTTAAGAGAGTAGCTACATGCAGTCAGTGGATCTTGACAAAGAAGTGGATTGGAATATGGAATCCAGGTGACTATATAAGGAGAAACACAAGATGCATAATGCACTGGTAGCTAAAAGAACACATACAACTTGAAAAAATATTTGTGTGTATGTATATACATATATATATATATATATATATATATATATTTTTTTTTTTCCCCCTGCAATGTGTTTTGGACTAGAAGATATGTTTACAATGCAGCAAACTACAATAACAACTCAAGCACAGACTGAATGTTCTTTCAGTCTGGCAATACTCTGTAATACCCATTCCAGTATAATTTATCTTCATTTTCAATATTTTATTTTATTTTTTGCTGACTTTAACATCAACTGGTAATTTATTCCGGTGTGCCACTACCCTGACTGAAAGCAAGTTGGTCATTCTGTTTTTTTTCTTATCAGTCTAACCTGATCTGCATTTTCTTTCCTTTTTAAAGCTAGATATAGCCATAGAAATTGGTCCCATGTAGCATCATAAACCTGTACCAGATTCCCTTGTGTATATCTATGTGCAGTGGTAAGGAAGCCAAGTTTTACCAGTTGTTACTAATAAAACAATGCATTCAAAGCTGTTACAATTTTTGAGCAATCGCTGTATTTATCCCAGGCCAGTTATTTGAGATTTTAAGTAATGAAACCTAAGGCAGTTTCCATACTCCAGCTTCAGACTCTTTTATGTTAATAAACATAGATTTCTTTCCTTCTATATCTCTTGATTTTACAAATCTCAAATAGCACCGAATAATTTTATTATATTATTTAATTATGTTATCTGTGTTATAAATGAAACTGAGTGAAAGTTTGAAGAATTTAAACCTGCCATCAATGAGTACAGCCAAAAATATTTGACACAGACTAATCCATGGTGGTACTGGTTAACCAAGAATGCATAACCCGGCATGATGCACAACAGTAAACACTGCAGAAAGATCATGCAGGACCAGCACTGAATACGCCCTTTGATCTCTTGCCATGCCATGGTCATTCACTGTGCAAATGAATGATGGCTTTGTATTATGTCTTGATTTAAAACCAGAATGACAAGGATCCAACAGGTCATGCGATACTAGAAATGTACACAACTGTGCACAGACCACATTCTCAGCATACTTCCTGATGAAAGAATTGTTAGAGACGTGTCAATAATTCCACAACAAACTTGAATCCAATGATGGTTTCTTGAGAATTGTGAGTAAAAGGCCTCCTTCAAGGAACTAGGAAAGTTCCTAGGTTCCTATGAGGACTGAAAATTATTGAGAATGACTGGTCCAAGTGACTCCATATAGATCTTACTCAGTCTTGCAAGCCTTGGGTCAATTGCACAATAGGTCAAATACATAGTAAATTCTACCAGCAAATAGCAGAGTTTCCCTGCTCAGACAACTGACTCTGCTCTTTAAGTAAAAGAGTGGAGAAGGAGCATCTAATCTTGGCAATCTTATATGGAAGGAACCTTCCAGCTTCCTCACATTCTGATGCACAAAAAAAAAAAAAAAAAACTCAAAGTAGCAAACAAGCTGGGCTGCACTGTCTGTCAACAACCTGAAAGAGTGTAGCTGGATGGCCTTTTTAGTCGATATCTCTGTCTGGTATGAAACATAATGTTCATTTAGAGCAAGCTTGTCTATGAGCAAACAAATTTTTATCCACCTTTACTTAAGCCTCCACCCTAGCTTCCACAGCAACCACAGATAATGGCAATGCCACAGTAAATGATCAGATCCAAAGCATCCATAACAGCATAAATTATAGGCCACAATAAAGTCATCGGGATTGTCCAGAATGATTTCCCTAAATAACTGCTTTAGGATGGGATAGACTGTGTCAGAAATAACTGTACTCAGATCTTTGCACTTTAGTCGGTGAAGGGCTGAGAAGTGAAAGCTCATGCTTCAAGTGTATCAGATAATGGTCAGACCAAGAGGCGGCTCCATCCTTAAATCCCTGGACTCCAGACCAAACTGGAGAACCAAGTGTGAAGAATAGCCAAACTTATGTGTTGCAATGGAAACAACAGGAGTGAAACAGAAGGTCTCCAGTAAACTCAGGAATGCAATGGCAAGCTGATATGCCTCATCATCAACTCAGGCATTAATGTCATCAAGAACTATCACCATGGGGACATAACATCAGGACAACAGGGAGATCACTGAACTATTGCAGTTCTTTCAGTACATTTTTCCAGGTAACTAAGTGGATGGCATGCTAGGCGATATCTGCAACTCACTCCTGCCTATGGACAAACTGAAAAAGAGTTGGATTCACTAACTTTGATTCAGGGCAACTTTAGGCCAGATTAACAACAGAAGACTACCCCGCCACCTAGCCTACCTGAGCATCCAATCCTAGGTCTGTGAATCACAATTTAACTTGGTATGACACAAAAAATAAGGTAATGACTCAAATTTTCATCCAACCAGTTTTCCATGATACATGCTAGGTTAACAGTGTGAACCAAATCATAAAATTCCTAGTTTATTCTGACTCTCCTGGTATTATGCAATACAGTCCCAGGAAAGTTATGTGAGGGACAGGTCCTGTTCACAGGCGCAAGTTGTAATTTCAACTCCTGAGGTACTGGAATCTCAGTCTCTGCATCATTTCACCCTTGGTTAGTACTAAATAATCCTTACCCCACAGTACAGTCTCCATTGGGATGGATGAGAGGGAGGTTCTTTCTAGCACTAGACCTTTGTAACTTTACAACCTGAAGTCTCTGACAACTAATAGACATTCTATGCAATAAGAAGATTCTTTGAATTTGACAGCCTTATTACACCCATCAAGGGAAAATATAAACCAATAATTCAGCAAGCAATGAAATATGTAAGCTAAAACAGCCTTCTGATGTCACAGTCAAAGAAGAAACAATATAATGCCAGTTTAATGACAGAAACTATAATGTAAAGTCATCATATATGTTTACCACAAAAATAGCTGCAAATCAATTTAAAATTAGTAAAGTATGTCAAAGGCAATCACATTAACTGACTAAAAAAGACAAACAGTCTAGTCCCGTAAGACTAAAATGACTAAGCCTGGATCATTACTGTACACAATGCATAGATCCACAGGAAAGTCAAAGCAGTGTAGTCTGATGAAGTTCACAAATAAGTTGCATGGTAGATGAAAGTGCTCAACCTTTTAATATATATTGACTAAATATAAGTTTTTACAGACAACACTGCTTGGACTTCCCTGTGAATCTATCCATTCTGTGCTATTCACTTGGTTTGAAGTTGGGTCGAAGCATGTCAGCTCTTTGTTAGGATCATTACTGTACTTGTCTGTCTCTTGTCTCCTCACAGAGCCAAAGATGTTGAAGCACAGTTCCTGAATTAACTTTGATTGGGTAAAGCAGTAAACAATGAATCTGATTCAAAAGCATACTAACAATCAAGACAAAAAATAACAACAAACTTTGTCCTTGCCAAAGCTACAATAAAGCAAAAATCTACATGGAAAAATCAGCATACAGCAACTGTACCCTTTATTTAACAAATGACCTGGACAGAACCACACAAGATACACTGTTATAGATCCACATTCCAAAAGTGAACCAGCAGCTCTCAACAGTACATTCAGTCTGCCAAGTTATGAGGAAAACAATGAGCAGGTGGCAACACCAACCAGCACAGCACACTTTGTAAGTAGGTATCTCAAGTCACACTTTTTTGTTGTAGAAAAAAGACAGAACAGCTAAAATGCAAAGTTCTACCAATCCAGAACTTACTAGGGCAAAGTTAGGCAGGGCACCTGAGAATTTATTTGCTCTTTTTTGTTTGTCTACATACTTTACACTGTGTATATATTCCTCTTCAATGTACAGAGTGATGTTTTCAATAAAGCTTCATAGTATTTTTTACGAGTGCTGTAGGATTTTACACATACACAGGCACGCATGCACACTAAGCAGTTTGCAGGTACTCATACTCCCTCGGTGAAAAAATTGAGACGTTACAACTCCACTGAACAATCTTACAAGCCTTGACAATCTAATTACTCCCTAACAGGTTAGGCAGTGGTTGGGTCTCAAAAAACTCACACTATCCAAACTCTAACAAAGTGAGACCTGAGCCTGGCTGAATTAAACACTGGTCAGTGTAATCTAATGAGCATTTAAACTTAAGCAGCTCTGCGAAACATCAGTAAGATAACTTGTATTGTACTCATGAGTGGAACAATCCACCAGGTCCACCAAAGACAGAAGACAAAAAGCTTCAGTCTTAGGATGTTTTAGTTTTCTTAACTACACTGTTAGCTGACCTAACATAATCAAATGTCAGTGCAGAGTCTGCCACCAAACTGCTGCCACTGTTTTCAAAGAGCATTTGGTTGTACTTAGCAATATAACTTTTTCTTGCATACATCACTGATACATATTACACATTGCTATATTCTCCATTTTTTCAAGAAACATATTTTAATACTATTTTCCCTACGTTTGGCTATGTTAAATAGAAAAATTATAGTTATATAAGCCTTTCTTCTTGTCATACTAGTTTAACTTTGGCAAGCCTCCAACTACAACACACTTCTGCCTGCTCATAAATAGACGTAAACAATTTTAATGTGTGACCACAACATATTTTAATGTCTTTAAATCAATATTTGTAATGCCATCCTTTTATTATGCCTTGGTATAATGCAAGTTACACAGACAATGGTTTACATCTTCCCCTCTGATTAATAGACTAACCTTCTAATTTTTCTGTTCTTCCATAGATATATTTGATCCATTTGACCTATAACATTTTGCAAATCAATCAATCAATCTTTTGTTGACTGGATTAGTTCTACTAGGCTAATGACCTCTTTTCAGGTGAGACCCAAGGAGCATTTATACTTACTAGGACAAAGTTAGCCAGGGTACCTGAGAATTTATTTGCTCTTTTATGTTTGTCTGCATACTTCACCAATGTGTATATATTGTTCTTCACTGTACAGAATGATGTTTTCAATAAAGCCTCATACTATTTTTCATGAGTGTTGTGAGATTTTTTACATCCACATGAGCTGTTAGTGAAAAGGTTTACCACCGTATTTTCTCCTTTAATTTTCAGGTTATTATTTGTCATATTTTCTCATGTGTGACTTTCATCTCTTCCTTTCCTAATTCACTTAAAGAAGACTCTTATTATCATCACTCATAATCTGTATCAGATTTTCTTTATAACTTCTGTGATCGCTTTCTACAGCAATTTTAATTTTTTTGTACAGTCTGTTAATCATGGTTTTAATGTACATGTCATCTAGATTTCTATTTCTCATTAATTTATTAAGCTTGTAGTATACCTCCTTATATTAACTAGTTTTTATGGTTACTGAAATTGTATCTGTTTTTTTTTTCACTATTTTGAACCTTAAGCTTGGAGCTTTTAGAAAAGTTCCACATCCTGTTTGTGTTCTTGTTCTTGGAAATGGTTTTCCAAGATATTTCCTAGTACTAATGACAATATGGTTTCTTGATGTGTCCCCAGACTTAGTACTATCTCTTGCTGAAATGGTTATAGTTCTTAGGACAACAGAGTGAAATGAAACTGGCAGTAGGGGTAATATCCAATAACTATCTTCTTTTATATAGTTTAGAGTACAGAAAATATCATGGATTTTTTTATTACGTGTTGGTGTGTTGGACTACTTCTGTTAAGTCATCATCATCTTGTAAAAATATATAAAAACTTAATTTGACTTGTGTTGTCTAATTTGCCTCATTTGGTTCCTTGGAGATTAACACCTTAAGTTCTAATTTAGTTTTGAAGGTTTAAGCGATACCTACAATTCAATTTGTTTATGACTTCCGGCTTTTCCCGGTTAGGGGTCGCCACAGCGGAACTCCGGTCTGCTAATGATTGGCAGTAGATTTTTACGTGCCGAGTTGCCAGCTCTGATGCACAACCCTCAATGAAGGTACGCCCGTTCATGCATGTCTCCACACAGAAGACGCTCTAGCTGAGAATCGAACTGGACAACGTCATACTGTGAGGCGACAACGCTACCGCAGCACCACCACTGCAATTCAATACTCTGTATTAAAATGGCACTGGGATAAAATCACAGCAATTTATATAAGTGATTCTCATATAAGGAATTATGATATTTTGTAACTTAAAAATCCAGCAGAAATATGCCAATCTTTTATAAAGCAAATATTAATTGAATCAGTTTTCCATAACAACATCAAATAGCCAGGAGTTGTGTTTCTGTTGTAAACTGAACATTTACACAGTATTAAGGATACTGTTAGAGTACAGGACTACAGCTCTGACTTGTTAATGAGCTACTTCCTGTGCCAAGGGTGTATGGTTTGAATCTTTCCTTGTTCATAACAAGAGTTGTCACCTGAAGCTGTGCACAATTCTAAGGCATCCTTAATAGCAGAATACCCTAGAACCCTCATGGAAATGATTAAAAATGCTGTACTGTAAAGACTATGTTGAACTCCATACGTGATGGAAGTGAAAATATCATCTCAGAGGATGCTTTGCAGGAAACTAGGTCTCAGCAAATAAATAAATAAATGCCTTTTTTCAGTATTTGAATTACCTCACCATTTATGCTTAAGGAATTATAAAATATGTCACCTTACCAGTATAATTAAAAATACAACAAATCCAGGCCTTGGTTGCCAGTTCAAGATAAAAATAAACATTTATGAAATTAATTGAATAATGGAGCTGTCATAGGACTTGCTACTAAAACAGGAAATAAGGGCATACAATTAATTCACTGACGTAAGAAATGTATATTGTTTAACCATTACAGGATATTTAAGTGTTGCATAGTTTTCCCTTTCCCAATTAATCCCTCACCTGTTCTGCTTCTCTCTGTGAATCTGTAACTACTGCGCCTTGACTCCTTGTATCCAAACTATGTCTCTCATCCTCTCTTTCTTCTCTGTGTTTCACTTGTGTCATGATGTTACACAGACACAATCACTACCTCTTTACTCCTTTGTTTTGTGCAATCTCTTTTCCTTATCTGATTTCAAAACAGATCTCCAGCTCCCACATTTGCAACTATCATTTGTTTCTCAAGTGCATACAGTTACATTCTTGCATATGGGAATAACTTTTCCCAACTAACTGTCTGGGAACATCATTTATCATAATCTACATTTCCAGAATTATTTGAATTATTTTTGCTACTGCACAGGTTATTTTTTTTCATTGCAGCACTTAATAATAATACTAGTATCAATTTGCTAACCCAATAAGCCAACTGGGCACAAAGATCTTTTTCAGGGGCACCCCAAGAGTAATTTCTGGTTAAGTGAAGGCTGAGGGAATCATACCCTGTACCACTGGAACCACATGAACAGCTTTAATCCTCTGCACAAACCGCCAGACCATCATTCCTGGTATATCTCCAAGTGATTTTACTAAATGCTAACCTATTGCACTGGGAAGACTTTCTCCTTACATGCAAACTATGAACTTTAAATCTGTAAGTACTTTCACATACAGTGCTTTATGGGTACCATTTCTACCTTAAGCAGGCTTGCCTTTTCCCCTTTTCATTATATACGTCTTGCTATGCAGTCTCCTACCACTAATATTGCCTCCCTTTTGTCTTCACTACTATCACTATTAATCAACACAACCCACACTCAGTCTACATTCACTTGGGACTTTCTTTTTGAACTTTACATCATTAACTTTCACATGCTTCCTCCTTTCACCCTCCATGGCTTTCCTAATTTTTGTTGTACTACTGCTCAATTTTCTTTTTTTATTCCATTCCAGTTTCTTTTATTTCTGTTTTCACTTCTCTCTTTTGGCATTGTACACTAATCGCTGACATCTTTCTAAATATCATGACTCTGAGTCTTTGACCTTTCTCACCCCTTTCTTTTCCTCCTAAGTGTAAAACCAAAAAAAAAAACTTATGATTTTCCAACCCACTAAATCAGCCCCACCCACTAACACTTTCAACACTGTATCACTAAATAACACCATCATCTCCCCATCACAACACACCAAAATTTTAGGAGTCAAAATTGATTGCAACTTAAAATTTGATCTTCATATTTCCCCAACAGTAAAAAAACTACATAAAAAACTCAGAACATTGTTTAGGTACAAACACTGCTTCACTAAAAATACTAAAACTACCATTGCCCAATCTCACTTAATCTCCACACTGCTGTACACAGCTCCCATAGTCACAAATCTAAACAATTTGAACTAGCAAAATTTGAATCTTGTTATAACAAAATTGCTAGATATACTGCACACCTACCAGCTAGAGCTCACCATTGTATAGCACTCAAGCAACTCAACTGGCTAGAGCTCCCCCATCTCCTTCACTACATCCAGTTAACCATGGCCCATAAAGTACTCTATGAACCTGAGAAAACACCTGCCCTACAAGTATTTCTTCAACCATATGCTACTAACAGAACCCTACGGTCCACTAAATCACATAAAAATCAGTATAACCAAAAACTAAGCTGGAGATTCCCTCTTCTCAAATTATATAGGTAAAACCTGGAATGTGCTACATTACAATGGTTATATCACTAGCCCAGTTTAAAACAATACTAAAAAGCCACTTATTCAATAAATGACTGTGTCGTTGCTCTGTTACCAGACTAACCTCTCCCTCTGACTATGCAACTACTTTGTTTCACTTACTGACAAATCTATCCCCTCTGTCTATTCTGTTGACTATGTCTCTCTGCAAACATACACTCCATAGTACTATAACACTGTACAGGTGACGGCATATTAAGACTTGACAATTCAATTTCTTAGTAATCTCTGTTCAGAATTTGTTTAACTGTCATATTGGTCTCCCTATTTTCTTATACAGAAAGGTTTAATGATTCAATGTCTCTCTACTTATTGTTCACCTTCTGATTCTATCAATTAGGTTAATAATTACTGTGTATTAGCTAAACTGTGATATTCGTTAACTAGTCTGTATGTATAACTGCTTGTCCAAATGTATGTAGAGAGTATTTTAACTTCTGTGCCCTATATATTCTACTTATATATTGTATTGCTGTATGTTTCAATGTGGAGCTTTTCTCCCTGGACCTCCACTGAAAAAGGACATGTGTTCAGTTAGACTTTCCCGGTAAACAAATGTAAAATAAAATAAAATAAATAATAAATAACTAATAGCTTCTAACTTCTTTACAACTGTCTGTAATCATGCTTCTCAACTGTACAGACTTTTGCAGAATGTCCAGATTTTTGCCTCATATTTTTGGTATGGTCCTAATAAAACTTTGGTTTTCTGGTGAATCGCTGGCAAAGCACTGAGAATTGAAGTTAGAAAATAATGACAGGCAAAACCTGTTATTCTATTAACTTTCTATGTTTGTAAAGCAATATTTAAAACTGTCCCTGTGTTTGGGCCATTCTTCCCCCATTATTTATGGCTTTGTCCAGATTTCTTGTCCTAAGAGGTTGAGAGGTCTGCCTCTAATTCCTTATAAGCTTCATATTACTCTTCTTTGATCAAACATGCTTTTCTGTTCCTTCATCTCTACCACTGTTATGACTCATGTGCCCTTCCTCTACCTCTTGTAAGTCTTCCTGTCACTGCACATACCTCATGGATTGCTCCATTACTTAGCATACAACCCATGCGTGCCCCCTTAGCCACGTCATTACCAGTTGAACTAACTCACGTTCTACCTTTTGTCCATTATCTACGCTGCTTGGGAGTCCCTCTAAGGCTATCTTTTACATTCATTTAAACCTGCATTTTTTATTTATTGCCTTAATGATACTGCAAATTATAAATTATATCTCTCCATAAACAGAAACTAAAGATGACAAATTAGTCATGTTGTCAAGTTTAAATACTTATCTTCTGCTGGCTTAAAAAACATTTCTATACCTTTCAGCTGTCTACATTTTTGTAGAACGTCTCCAATTTTACCTCAAAATTTTGCCTGTGCCTCATAACATTTTTGGTTAATCAACAATGCCAATCTTTAGGCATTCATGCTTATTATTTTTTTCACTAATACATGTTGATGCAAAACCTGGGCTTTTCATTAACTTTTTAAAATTAATTAGAGTAATATTTAAAATTGCTTCCAGATCTTTGGTCTTTGTAGTTATTTCTACATTTGTCCAGAATTCCTGAGCAAATAATTGAGGGGTATGACTATTATAAGATGCATCATGCAGTATAAGATGGCACATTAAAACCATTAAAACCATTCCTTATTTTGAAATTAACCAACAAGATCAAATTACTAGAGCCACAGGAACCCATGGATTTGCTTTACAAGACAAAGGCTGTCAGTAGTAATACCTTATTTAACATTAAGCCCACAAAGATATACTTATCTTCCCTTGTGACATGAACTAATGGGACTGTTTGACAAGCTAAGGAATGTTTAGACACTTACTCTGGGACATGGACCAATTAAGTTTCCTCTTCTACAGGTACCGTACCAGTAGTGCAGACTAGGACAATGAATAATTAAGCTTTCTCTCTCTTCCTGTACAATCTCAGATGTGAGACCATCTCTGTGCCAAGTTCTGGGTATACTCAAAGATCAAAGGATAGTACAACTGTGTTGGCTGGGGTTTTATTGGTTCATGGTTTAGAAGCTCTGGCTAACATGCAATACAATGTCAGCATACTCAGGCTAATTATCGAACAACTGCCAAGATAGATTTGCATTACTGAAAGCTTCATGCCACCATCCAAGTCACAGACAAAATACAGTGGTCTACAGAATGACAAACATCCCAGCAGCGGAGGTCAGTAAAGCTGACCTTACTTGGTATATTAGCTCCATAAGTTAACTAACACTGTCAACATATTAATTCCAGCTCGAACTACTGCTTCTAATCGAGCGGTTAGCAGGGATAATACAGAGATATCAGGTGAGGAGCCTGACTTAGGATGTACGGAAGATGCTAATTTTCAAAACGGGACCAGTAACAAGGGTCGGAATGGCAGAAATGGTAGAAAGGGTCGGAATCGCTTTAAATGAAGAACTAAATAAAGGTTTGGACATTATTGTGTCTAGTTGGACTCATGAAAGTGTTAATTCTTTTGAGTGTGTTGACTCTTTTGAATGTATAAACTTGTCTGACTTGTTGTTATGTGATAACATGAGAAATGTTTTAAAGAAGGGGAGCAAATTTGTTCCAACTTTCTTTCCCTCATTTGCTGATATATATCTAGAAACAAAAGCATTTATTCGCAAACTATTATTAAGGGTTTACTTTAAAAAGTACTGTAGAGTGGATGTTAATACTAATGTTTCTAATGTTAATGAAACTGAAGATGGTGTTCTTAATGATAGTGTTTATACATCAAGGAGAGGATTTTATTCATGTTTTGCAGCTCATGGTGCACCTTCTTGTCTTCACTATTGAGCATTTGTTACTTTCTTGGAGGTGCTTCATCTAGCAGGGACTATTTGGTTTTTACAACCCACACTCAGTCTACATTCACTTGGGACTTTCTTTTTGAACTTTACATCATTAACTTTCACATGCTTCCTCCTTTCACCCTCCATGGCTTTCCTAATTTTTGTTGTACTACTGCTCAATTTTCTTTTTTTATTCCATTCCAGTTTCTTTTATTTCTGTTTTCACTTCTCTCTTTTGGCATTGTACACTAATCGCTGACATCTTTCTAAATATCATGACTCTGAGTCTTTGACCTTTCTCACCCCTTTCTTTTCCTCCTAAGTGTAAAACCAAAAAAAAAAACTTATGATTTTCCAACCCACTAAATCAGCCCCACCCACTAACACTTTCAACACTGTATCACTAAATAACACCATCATCTCCCCATCACAACACACCAAAATTTTAGGAGTCAAAATTGATTGCAACTTAAAATTTGATCTTCATATTTCCCCAACAGTAAAAAAACTACATAAAAAACTCAGAACATTGTTTAGGTACAAACACTGCTTCACTAAAAATACTAAAACTACCATTGCCCAATCTCACTTAATCTCCACACTGCTGTACACAGCTCCCATAGTCACAAATCTAAACAATTTGAACTAGCAAAATTTGAATCTTGTTATAACAAAATTGCTAGATATACTGCACACCTACCAGCTAGAGCTCACCACTGTATAGCACTCAAGCAACTCAACTGGCTAGAGCTCCCCCATCTCCTTCACTTCATCCAGTTAACCATGGCCCTTAAAATACTCTATGAACCTGAGTAAACACCTTCCCTACAAGTATTTCTTCAACCATATGCTACTAACAGAACCCTACGGTCCACTAAATCACATAAAAATCAGTATAACCAAAAACTAAGCTGGAGATTCCCTCTTCTCAAATTATATAGGTAAAACCTGGAATGTGCTACATTACAATGGTTATATCACTAGCCCAGTTTAAAACAATACTAAAAAGCCACTTATTCAATAAATGACTGTGTCGTTGCTCTGTTACCAGACTAACCTCTCCCTCTGTTCGTTTAGTATATAAATATTTCACTGCGTTTTGTAATTTAATACACTTTGTAGAAGTCACATTATAATATGAGAAATATATTTAATAAAATAGCCTTTAGTAAATTTGGGAATTATATTAATATATTGGGATATGTTTGATAAGGAAAGTATATAATCTATTTAACATAACTTAAAAGTTTTTTTCCCTCCATTTTTGAGGCTAATTGTTTAATTAATTGAATGATTGTTATAATCAATATGTATATAAAGACTGTTATTTTTTATTATGTACTGTGACCCATTGAAGGCGAGATGCCGAGGTACCAGGTCTTGGAAATATAAGGAGAATTGCTGCTATTACTGGCTGTTTGGTGTGTTTATTACTATATTTTCGTGTTGTTTGATTACTACTTTGATCCAAGCCGTATCTACAGCGTTCTCAGGAGGTTATTTGAACTATTTATTTGTGAGTGGTGATGTCAAATACTGAAGGCTCCGAACGGAGCGTTATGCTTAATGCAGCGAACATTATGTTGTTCCAGGATATGCTAATAGAACGGGAGAGGAGGTTTACCAGTCGTGATCCATGGAGTGTAGGAAAAAATGCTGATACTGATGCCCGTTTTGCCCAGCTGAGTAAGCTCATGGCCAAGGAAGTTGCTCTTTATTTTGATACCAGCCTTTTGGAGAAATACGTAAGTCTCAATTTAACACCGAGGGGCTTACGTATTGATAAATTGCCTGCAGCACCTTTTTTAGATGAAGAAGGTGATCTTCTTGAAGAGTGGAAGCAGATTTCACTTACATGTACTGTGGGTTGGTTGCGTATACTTATTAAACGCAACCAGAGAAATCACGAAAAATTAAAAACTGAAATTTCCACTCTACAAAATGAGCTTGTCTCTGAGGCTAATTATAGAGCCCAAATGGTCAATATCAATGAAAAAACAACGAAATTGGAAGCAGATGTTGTGCAAAGAAAGCGCAACAAGTTGGTCCGGGACATGAAAGACTATGAGTCAGGTATCATCTTCAATTGGCAACGTGAACCGGTGCGCGGACAATCTAGGGGGCGGAGTTGGACACGTAGCTCTAAGCGCCGAAATTATTCGGCATCTGCTTCTTCATTTTCATCCACTGAAAAGGAAACTAATGCAAAGAATGTTTCCTTTGCTCGAACTACTGCTTCTAATCGAGCGGTTAGCAGGGATAATACAGAGATATCAGGTGAGGAGCCTGACTTAGGATGTACGGAAGATGCTAATTTTCAAAACGGGACCAGTAACAAGGGTCGGAATGGCAGAAATGGTAGAAAGGGTCGGAATCGCTTTAAATGAAGAAATAAATAAAGGTTTGGACATTATTGTGTCTAGTTGGACTCATGAAAGTGTTAATTCTTTTGAGTGTGTTGACTCTTTTGAATGTATAAACTTGTCTGACTTGTTGTTATGTGATAACATGAGAAATGTTTTAAAGAAGGGGAGCAAATTTGTTCCAACTTTCTTTCCCTCATTTGCTGATATATATCTAGAAACAAAAGCATTTATTCGCAAACTATTATTAAGGGTTTACTTTAAAAAGTACTGTAGAGTGGATGTTAATACTAATGTTTCTAATGTTAATGAAACTGAAGATGGTGTTCTTAATGATAGTGAGCTTGATGACAGTTTACTTAATATGTCCATATATGATTATGAACATGATGAAAATGAAGTGAATGATGAATTAAGTCATAATTTTGTAGAAAGTGATATTTGTTCTATTGGATGTGATGTTGATGTTACCTCGGATGTCGGCTTTAGCACTGGATATGGTAGGTTAAGAATGCCTAAATTCCGAAATGTGAAAAATAGGTTCACTCCTACTATATCAGTGCCAGCCATTCAATTATTTCAGAAGGTTCTTTTAAAGGAAACTGAATTAACATATAAGCAGTTTTGTAAGGAAAAGAAGAAATTTAACCTTACAAAAGAAGAGTGGATGGCATTACAGGATCTTAGGAAACTTAAGGATAATTATATATTTAAATGTGCTGACAAGGGGGGTAATTGGGTGATACAAAATAAATTTGATTATTGTACTATGGTTAACAATTTGCTTCAGAATAATGATGAATATAGTAAACTTAGTAGGGACCCACTTAAACTGTATAATGAGGAACTTCTCAATCTTTTGGAAAGGGGCGAACGATTGGGATTCTTCACTAGTGCTGATGTTAATAAAATGTACATAAGGAACCCTGTTTCCCCCATACTATACGCCTTACCCAAGGTTCATAAGGATATCAGTAAGCCCCCTGGTAGGCCTATAGTGTCGGGGATTGGATCTTTTTTGGAAAATGTTAATGTTTTCCTAGACTCACAACTAAAAATTTACATTAGTAGGGTCAGTGCCCATATTAATAATACCCAGGAGTTGATAAATGAAGTACAGAAGTTAACATGGGATAGTGATTATTATTGGGTGACTATTGACGTTAAATCATTGTACACTAACATCAACATTAGATGGGGACTTAATGCTATTTCTGATATGTTAGGTGAGGGTCCTAAAACTAATTTTTTGATCTTACTTTTAGAATTTTGTTTAACCCACAATTATTTCACATTTAATGGTGATTATTTCTTACAAAAAAAAGGAACGGCAATGGGAGCTGCTTATGCTCCCAGCTATGCCATAATATATATGGATTTTTTTGAGAGACAGTACATTTATCCCAGTACATTTTTTCATAATAAGGTCATCTTGTACAAACGGTTCATTGATGACCTGATTTTTATATGTAAAGGGGATATTTATGAGTTTTGTGAATTTTTTGAAAAACTAAATGACAATGAACATGGTCTGTCTTTTTCTTATGAGGTCAATCGGAATTGGATTAATTTTTTGGATCTAACTCTATTTATGAATAATAACAAGATAGAGTATAGACCTTATAGAAAGGATACCTCAGCTAACATGTTTTTGCATGCCTCGAGCATGCATCCTCCTCATTTATTAAAAGCTTTGCCCCATGGTGAATTTAAAAGGATATACCAGCACACTAGCATGCCATCTGAATTAAATTTTGAATTAAAAAAGGTATTTTTGAGATTGAAAAACAGGGGTTATGATGAGAAATTGTTATTGGATCATATGAATGGCATTTTGAATAAACATGGAAGCTTTAGAAAGCCATATAGGCAAATCTCAGGGATGATTGAGAAAGATGATAATGATGTTGAAAATATATTTTTTGTAACAAAATATACGGCTTTTTCTGACACATTTGTTTCTTTAATCAAAAAATTTTGGTACTTGGTTAGTGAAGATGAGTTAATAGGAAAATTTTTTCCACGTAAAATTATATTTTCATATAAAAAAGGTAAAAATTTAAAAGAAATATTAAATAATAACCTTCGTACCAAAAGAATGGATTATGCTTCCAATGTTGGTTCCTTTAGGTGTAACTCTTGCAGCATATGTGATAGAATTATCAACATTAGATGTATTAACAATGTTAACCACAATTCTATGCATTATTTCAACTGTAGATCTAGTGGTGTTGTGTACATATTAGGGTGTAGTTGTCACAATATGTGGTACATTGGGCAAACTAAAAGAGTGGTAAGATTGAGAATTTTAGAACATTTAAGGGACATTAGGAACTCTAGTGCTCTCAGTCCGGTTGCGAAATATTTTTGTGAGACGCATGAGGGAAAATTTGATTGCTTAAAATTTAGTATATTAGGTAAGCCTCATTGTATTATAGGTGATAATATTTGTGATAAATTATTAGAACTTGAAACTAAGATGATTCTAAAATTTAATACATTAAGGCCTTTTGGCTTGAATCTAGAATTAGGGATTTGAAATTCAACTAATTTATGGTTTAAAGTGTCATGAAGCAATATTAATGTTCGTTTAGTATATAAATATTTCACTGCATTTTGTAATTTAATACACATTGTAGAAGTCACATTATAATATGAGAAATATATTTAATAAAATAGTCTTTAGTAAATTTGGGAATTATATTAATATATTGGGATATGTTTGATAAGGAAAGTATATAATTTATTAAATATAACTTAAAAGTTTTTTTCCCTCCATTTTTGAGGCTAATTGTTTAATTAATTGAATGATTGTTATAATCAATGTGTATATAAAGACTGTTATTTTTTATAATGTACTGTGACCCATTGAAGGCGAGATGCCGAGGTACCAGGTCTTGGAAATATAAGGAGAATTGCTGCTATTACTGGCTGTTTGGTGTGTTTATTACTATATTTTCGTGTTGTTTGATTACTAACCTCTCCCTCTGACTATGCAACTACTTTGTTTCACTTACTGACAAATCTATCCCCTCTGTCTATTCTGTTGACTATGTCTCTCTGCAAACATACACTCCATAGTACTATAACACTGTACAGGTGACGGCATATTAAGACTTGACAATTCAATTTCTTAGTAATCTCTGTTCAGAATTTGTTTAACTGTCATATTGGTCTCCCTATTTTCTTATACAGAAAGGTTTAATGATTCAATGTCTCTCTACTTATTGTTCACCTTCTGATTCTATCAATTAGGTTAATAATTACTGTGTATTAGCTAAACTGTGATATTCGTTAACTAGTCTGTATGTATAACTGCTTGTCCAAATGTATGTAGAGAGTATTTTAACTTCTGTGCCCTATATATTCTACTTATATATTGTATTGCTGTATGTTTCAATGTGGAGCTTTTCTCCCTGGACCTCCACTGAAAAAGGACATGTGTTCAGTTAGACTTTCCCGGTAAACAAATGTAAAATAAAATAAAATAAATAATAAATAACTAATAGCTTCTAACTTCTTTACAACTGTCTGTAATCATGCTTCTCAACTGTACAGACTTTTGCAGAATGTCCAGATTTTTGCCTCATATTTTTGGTATGGTCCTAATAAAACTTTGGTTTTCTGGTGAATCGCTGGCAAAGCACTGAGAATTGAAGTTAGAAAATAATGACAGGCAAAACCTGTTATTCTATTAACTTTCTATGTTTGTAAAAGCAATATTTAAAACTGTCCCTGTGTTTGGGCCATTCTTCCCCCATTATTTATGGCTTTGTCCAGATTTCTTGTCCTAAGAGGTTGAGAGGTCTGCCTCTAATTCCTTATAAGCTTCATATTACTCTTCTTTGATCAAACATGCTTTTCTGTTCCTTCATCTCTACCACTGTTATGACTCATGTGCCCTTCCTCTACCTCTTGTAAGTCTTCCTGTCACTGCACATACCTCATGGATTGCTCCATTACTTAGCATACAACCCATGCGTGCCCCCTTAGCCACGTCATTACCAGTTGAACTAACTCACGTTCTACCTTTTGTCCATTATCTACGCTGCTTGGGAGTCCCTCTAAGGCTATCTTTACATTCATTTAAACCTGCATTTTTTATTTATTGCCTTAATGATACTGCAAATTATAAATTATATCTCTCCATAAACAGAAACTAAAGATGACAAATTAGTCATGTTGTCAAGTTTAAATACTTATCTTCTGCTGGCTTAAAAAACATTTCTATACCTTTCAGCTGTCTACATTTTTGTAGAACGTCTCCAATTTTACCTCAAAATTTTGCCTGTGCCTCATAACATTTTTGGTTAATCAACAATGCCAATCTTTAGGCATTCATGCTTATTATTTTTCACTAATACATGTTGATGCAAAACCTGGGCTTTTCATTAACTTTTTAAAATTAATTAGAGTAATATTTAAAATTGCTTCCAGATCTTTGGTCTTTGTAGTTATTTCTACATTTGTCCAGAATTCCTGAGCAAATAATTGAGGGTATGACTATTATAAGATGCATCATGCAGTATAAGATGGCACATTAAAACCATTAAAACCATTCCTTATTTTGAAATTAACCAACAAGATCAAATTACTAGAGCCACAGGAACCCATGGATTTGCTTTACAAGACAAAGGCTGTCAGTAGTAATACCTTATTTAACATTAAGCCCACAAAGATATACTTATCTTCCCTTGTGACATGAACTAATGGGACTGTTTGACAAGCTAAGGAATGTTTAGACACTTACTCTGGGACATGGACCAATTAAGTTTCCTCTTCTACAGGTACCGTACCAGTAGTGCAGACTAGGACAATGAATAATTAAGCTTTCTCTCTCTTCCTGTACAATCTCAGATGTGAGACCATCTCTGTGCCAAGTTCTGGGTATACTCAAAGATCAAAGGATAGTACAACTGTGTTGGCTGGGGTTTTATTGGTTCATGGTTTAGAAGCTCTGGCTAACATGCAATACAATGTCAGCATACTCAGGCTAATTATCGAACAACTGCCAAGATAGATTTGCATTACTGAAAGCTTCATGCCACCATCCAAGTCACAGACAAAATACAGTGGTCTACAGAATGACAAACATCCCAGCAGCGGAGGTCAGTAAAGCTGACCTTACTTGGTATATTAGCTCCATAAGTTAACTAACACTGTCAACATATTAATTCCAGCCTAAACTGTAAGAACAAGTAAAATAAATGCAGTCTACATAAGTCAACTGCAGACCACCATATTTGATTTAATGCTAAAACGTTCAGAGTCGGAGCATCAAGTTTCATTTCTCATGGACGTCACTCAAACATTATATGAGAAGCTGCATGACTAAGAACAGCACAGCCAGTACAATAATATCAAAATACTGAGACTGTAGGAAGGGGCTGAGCACAGAAATAGCCTTACATTTTTACAGGAAGTGATCCTATTCCCAACAGGCTTAGAAGCAGCAATGAAGTTAAAGAATGAACAAATATCATGTGTGTCCTTGTCACCACCTCCACCTAGATAAAACAGAGTGGTAACTGTCAAACACCTGCCTTTTCTCCAAACAGAAAGGATTTTGTGGGCTGCATGGGCAAAAAAATAAATAAATAAATAAAATATATAATTTTTAGGGCAGAGGAATTGGCTTGAGAATGTACAGGAAATAAAAGCTACTACCCTAATTACCTGTCAGGCTGAAGATCTTCTTTCCAGAGGGCCTGTAGGTGTTCATGTTCTTACAGGTGTGCTCACAGCAAGAGGAAGGGCAGCATACTTAAAGGAGAAAGGCACCTGCAAGCTAGAAAATCAAGGGGACTATGCAATGCAGAGAGAAAAAACATGCCGCATTGCCCATCTTGAAGCATTTTAAGGCAGCCTCCCCATGTTTTTTTTTTTCAGATTCTACGCCTGTCTTTATATGATGGGAAAGACAACCTGATTGTGCCCTACTAATCCAGCTCCTATCCTAGACTACGAGTTGTAATATATATGACTAGACTGCAAAAATCTTATCACCCTACATGTATATTTGACTCAGGATGGAAAATCACACTGAGCTCATTAGGGATTGAAAAAAGGTCTAGCCTCTTGAAATTCTGCCCTTGAGAATATATCTAATCTTTCTTTGGGTTGGACAACCTATAGTGGAAGAGAGAGCATGGAGACTCTCCAAACCATCAGAAACTTGATCACCCCAATGAGCAGATGCATTGCCTTCTTTGCTGTCTAACTTAATGATTTATTAACTCATTACATCTGAGTGATGCCTCCAGGTGCATCTGCAGTTAACTCCTACTGACGCCCCACGGTGTCAAATATTGCTAGTTCATATTTGCATCAATAATTCCAAAACCAAGCTATGTACAAGGTTTTAAAAGATTTCATCTTAAAGCTTACACAATGGCAAACTCAACTGCATTAATATATGACCTATGTCTAATTCATGTAAACAGATATTAACTGTTGTTTTTATGATATTAATTGATATAGATATAATGTTCACATTTTTCGAAATATATCAACAACCATGTAACACAAACAAAACTCCTTAGTCTCATACGAAAGCTCTCAGGTCGATGAATAAAATGCTGCTGACAGTATGTATGTAACTTGAGTGGTTGCTGAGATACTGTAAGTTATTTACAAAATATTACAAATGTAATAGTTACTGTGTTCACTGTGACTTATGTAGTTTAATACCTAGAACCTAAAGAATACTACCAGTATAAAAATAGTTTGTGCTGAAGAGTTTATTTATACTTATCTCATGACCCTTATGATTCCAGAAATATAAACATTTGTTTGAAACGTGAAAACATAAATTGATTCTGTCAAAAGACTTAATTCTCTGCCCATTGGAAGTTACATTGCAAACTTCCTGAACTCCATTGGAGTGAATGAGCTAAGGCACTCTGATTCATCCAGCTCTGTTGCACAATGAACCTCCTTTTGACACAACCATGCTGGCTTAACAAGTACAATACATATGTTGTCTGTAACAAAGGTACATCCTAAAAAAATTTTTTTTTGGTTCATGTATCTTTCATTACGTGTTTTTTGAGTGAATTTAGTGAATTCATTGTTTTCCACCCCGCATGTTTTATTTTTATTTATTTATAAAATGTTGTATTCACATATTTGGGGTGTGTGTGTTTGTGTATGTACGTATATATATATATATATATATATATATATATATATATATATATATATATATGTGAGACTATGTCAAAAGCTCGAGTTTTCAAGAACTCAAAATTCATATATATATACCAACTCCAAGATCACACTACAGTGGAGAAAAGAGTAAATTCCTCACTGTACTACAATCTCCATTCAAAAGCTTCAAGCTTTAGGAAACTCGATCATATCGTCTTGACAATATGAATTTCGAGTTTCTGAAAACTCAAGCTTCTGATCGAGACCCATGTGTATATGTATGTATGTATGTATGTGTATATATATATATATATATATATATATATATATATATATATATATATATATATATATATATTTACTGGATCTACTTTCCCAAGCTTAATCCACCAAAACTGCACTTAAATGCACCAACGGACTGCCGAATTCCTTTCACAGGGAAAGGAACCATTTGACTACCATGGAAACCAAACAAAACAGAAAACAACTAAGCCCACCAAAGTGGGGAGTTTTGCCCCCCACACCCCCCCTACTTAAATATACCAAGTCCGAGATCGCACTACATGGAGGAGAGGGCACAGTTCACCATGGTGGCAGTCTGTTAGTTTGTTTAAGTGCAGTTTCAGTGGCTTAAGCTCTGGTAAGTTTGATTTGGTGGATCGTACTTTCGTTCAGTGAAAGTAGATCCATATATATCAGGTCTGAATCTAGTCTACGCTACAGCAAACAAGGTGCACCAATTTCAGAAAGAAACAGTTCAAATAACCAGGCACAATAAGGCTTCAACCAGCAAATCCCAGCTTAGAAGGGCAGAATCCACCCTTTCCTCCCACAAGAGTATAGACCACAAACCTTTTTAATGTAAAATAACTGGCCTGAATCCCAAGTGCTTAAACAAGAACTACGACACTTTCACAATAACAGACACACTAAGCCTTCAACCAGCAATTCCCAACTAAGAAGGATGTAAGCTACCTCTCATGCCACAAGAGTGTAGACCACAAACCTTCCTAATGTAAAACAACTGGCCAGCAGCCCAGGTGCTTAAACCAAAAGGCTTAGAATAACAGTTACAATTTAATAAGGCTACTAACAAGCAGTAACAAATGCAGCAGAATAAATGCAATTGAATATTTTTAAGAACAAGTTGCAAAAGCAAAATAAAGTAATACAATAGGAAGAAACACAACTACAGTAAAAAGCAGATGAATAAAGTGCATTTTTTTTACGTTAAGTGGGAAGGGAGGAAACAAGATAATTCAAGGTTGAGAAACTAAAGGGATGGGCTTTCCCAAATGATCTCTCTCTACTCAGTAGAATGAGATGATGATGATGAAATGGGACTGGAAGGAGTGTCTAAAATGGGATTTATAGTAGGGACGGGCAACTCACAAGCCACCAAACTTTTTTTAACTGACCCTAGCCAAGAACTCTTAAAACTCCAACAGAACAGAAAAGTAAAAACTAAACAAATGTAAAAATAGAATAAAATTCAAAACAGAAGTGATCAAACATTAAATGAAGAGCTTCAATTCAAAATAAAATTTAGCCAGGGGTCAGCAATATTGCAAGAGGGCCAACAAGTAAGCCAAACAAATACTTCAGTTAAATAGAGATATTTCTAAATAAAAGAGCAATGCTGTTTCTTAGCTCCCCCAATTAATTAACTGGTGTTACTCACAGTGTGCAAAGGAATTCTTTGGTTCCTTTTTTAACTAACCCTGGCCAAGAACTCTTAAAACTCCAACAGAATAGAAAACTTAAAACAAAACAAATGTAATACTAGAATAAGACACAAAACGGAAGTGATCAAACCTTAAATGAGCTTCAATTCAAAATAAAATGCAACCGGAGATCAGCAATGTTCAGAGCAAGCAGGCCAACTGAGTAAGTTGTAGAGCTGGATGACATAAATGATTAGTTTTTTTATAATAATATCTACGAGTGCTATATGTCTTTGAAACTATGACTTTTATATGTGTTTATATATATATACATATATATATATATATATATATATATATATATATATATATATATATATATATTCATTTATTTATTTTTACATTGATTTAAGGTTAAATGGTTAGTTTTTAGTTGATAGCAACAAGAAGTGATGTGTGTGTTGTTTATTCTGATGAAGTTCTGCAAATTTAGGAATGAAAGCACTTAATAAATCAGTATCTCCAGTAATAACATATATTTTTTGTTCTGATGTTTTAGTTTTACATGAATTGAAGAAGATTTTTGGTTCTTCCTTTATTTTGTGTAAGATTAAATTGTGGTATAGTAAAACTGATTTTCAGCCATTTGAGTGGGTGAATTAGATGAAATTGCTATTCAACCAATTTATTTATGATCGTGTGCGTGTGTGTGTGTGTGTGTGTGTGTGTGTGTGTGTGTGTGTGTGTGTGTGTATCTATCTATATAGATATATATATATATATATATATATATATATATATGAGCTTTTTATTGGTTAATTTGTTTAAATCAGTTTGCACTTGTTTGCTACTTTTATATTTAAGTGTGCATCTGTTCTCTTTAGCATTGTCTGGTTCTGGTTCCAGGTTTTGCTGTATTCAGATCTGTTTGTGTGATTCCTGAATTTCCTGCTATGCCATCTTGTGTTGGCTGGGGCCTGCACTTAGTGGGAGTAAGTGAAGTGGTTGGAACTGGTCTGGCATAGGGTGTTTAGCTAAGAGATTAGGGACAAGGGTTGACTGGTCAATTCCAGTGCTTCTACTTTGTATTTGTGATATTTAAACCCCACGTTTGCATGGGTTTGTGCTTGAATGCAAATCGTGCACCACCACTGTGCTATTTTCACCCTTTGAAAGGTATCTCAGCTGCATTTTTCCCCTTACCAGCACTCCTGTGTAAGTGAGGCCTTCCCTTGTAGCTACTGTATTGATTTTATCCAGCCCTACTCACACCAATAGGTACTTTGCTCAGATAGTACCTACTCTACCATTCCTGACCTCTCTTCCACAGATTCCAACAACCATGGATGGACAATTTCCTATGGTTTCTCCTGCTAGTCTGGTTGATATGGTCATGCTGAGACATGTAGCAACTGCCTCATGTACATGGATAACTGTCTACTACTACCACCTAGGAAACAATATGTGAGAGATGCAATTACATTACGAACCTAGAATCCTTACTGTCTCAGTCACAAGCCAGTACATCTGGCATTGAGAGGGTTGTCTGCTCAAATACTACACCTCTAACACCACCCACACCTATACAACACACTCGTACATAGTCAGAGGTTCTCAACAAAAACATACCTAAACAAAAGAGACCTCTGAAGAAAAAACATGCACACATCACAAGTCACAGCATGAAGCACCACACATAGTACACAGGCCCATGTCTCACAGCCACAAAACCAACATACTAATCATAGGAGAGTCTATCATGAGGCACACAGATTTAAGCCCTCACCAGGCTAGACAAGAAGAAAGTCACGGTAAGTTGCTTGTTAGGTGCTAGAATCCGCCATATGCATGCACTCAAGTCACTTAACAACAGGCATTGTTATGATTCTGTCATAGTCCATGTTGGTGTGAATGACTTGAGGTGCACCTCTCTGGACTATATGAAGAGAGACATGATTGAACTTGATGACTATGTGTCCCAGGCAGGTATGTCCCTAGACTTAAGCAGCATCCTACCGTCACCCAGAATGATGCCTCAGTACAAATAGAGACATGATTGACTTTAACAACTGGCTTAGTTTCTGGTGTCATTCCAAGGGGGATCCAGTACCTGACAGCCTGGGAGGACATGACTGACAGACTATGATGCTTTGTTAGAGATGGCCTTCATCTGTCTCTCCTGAGCTTCAGACTTCTGACAAAGGCTGTTGCCTCCCCCAGAGTGTCTTTTTAGGCAACGTTATAAGCACAAAATTGCCGTTACCATGAAAAATTCTTCTAAATGAAATTTAAAGGTCATGCTGCTAAACGCTAGGAGTCTTAGCCTGAAACTGCACTCATTGCATGCATTCCTCACCCTGGAGGATGCTAACATTTGTGCAGTCACTGAAACCTGGTTCAGAGCTATGGAGAGCACCCCAGCCTTACCAGGTTACTCATCCTACCATACTTTCAGACCCCAAATGGAGGGCTACAAAGCCAAAGGAGGAGGAGTTTCAATATTTATCAAAGACATACACACCTCCAGGCTGGTCAGACAGTAGGATACACAGAAGACACTCAAAGTGCAATTAATTGTTGACAAAACACCTATTCAAATCATAGCTAGCTACATACCCCCAACCGTGACTCAGGATGCCCACTCCACCTATGTGGACTTACTTAAATCCATCAAGATTCAACCCTCTACTCTTATCCTAGATGACTTAACTACCCAAATGTAGAATGGAAGACCTATTCTAGCCCAAACATAAATGGCCAGAGATTCCTTGACTTTGTCAATGCCAATGCACTGGATCAGGTGGCTAACAACCCCACAAGAGGTAAAAATATCCTGGACATGGTACTAACCAACATGAGTAGCTATTGCAGCACCCCTACAGTGTCATCCTCCTTGGTAAGATCTGACCATAAAGCAATCACTTTCAAAGTCACCATCTCCCGTGACCCCCCCCCCCCCAATCAGGGTCAAACAAAAAAACTTCTCCAAAGCTAATTACAATCTCCTGAGAGCAGATATAAGCAGCTTCACAGCCATCATCCTTTCAGTTGGAACTAGCACTGATGTCCAAGCCTACACCAAAAAAACTATACGAGCACCTACATAGCTGTATGGACTCAGCAATACCTGACAGGACCAAATCATCTTCCACCTGTCTGGTGTACAGCAGCAATAAACAAACTCTATAATAAAAGGAAAAAAATGCTGTTCAGGACTGAGATGTAGCAGATGCCAAGTTGGAAGCAATCTCTCCTTTGTCTGATCAAGCAAATAAGGTCACTGGTGAAATCCTTTAAGGCTGACTTGGAGTACAAATTGGCCACATCCACTAAGGAAAATCACAAGGCCTTCTTCACATACATCCGCAATCTCAAAGTAACACCCAAATCTGCTTGGACCTGGTGGTCAAGAACACCAAACACACAAAAGCCATAGATATAGCCAACCTGCTGGCAGAAAGGTTCAGTGAAAACTTCATTCCCTGCCCCCCATCAGTAAACCAGGATAGCTGCAGCATCTGCCCACTCCTCTCATCACCAGGCAGCAGATCTTTAATGCCCTCTCAAAGCAAAAAATACAGTCTCAATGGGACCCGACAACATCCCCGGCTGTGTCATACATGAACTCAGGAAGGAGCTCTCAGCTCCATTAGGCACCATATTCAACCAAAGCCTGAGCACTGACTTTGTCCCAGCCGAATGGAGGACAGCCACTATCATCCTTCTACACAAAGGTGGTGGTGGAGCATCCACTGACCCAAGCAATTATTGGCCCATCAGCCTAACTAGCCTGATCTGCAAGGTCATGGAACACATTATTATGGACCTTATAAACAAGGACATTGGCAACCTCCAAACACTTGACCCCACACAATCTGGTTTTGTCAAAGGGAGATCATGCCTGTTACGCTTGGTTAACTTCCTCGAAACAGTCACCAAAGCCATGGATGAGGGGAAGACAGTGCACACTGCCTACCTTGACCTGCCAAAACCTTTGACGCTGTTCCCCACTCAGGCATAATAGATAAACTCTCCCATCTAGGCATCAACCTGTATGTTACCATGGGGGTAACTAACTGGCTCACTGATAGAACCCACTCAATCAAAATATGGGAAGCCACCTCTAGTAGTAGACCTGCAATGAGCAGTGTACCCCAAGGATCGGTCTTGGGACCTCTACTGTTTGGGATATACTTTTCTGAGGCACAAGTCAAAAGCAGTGGTCTGTGGCTGACCAAGTTTGCAGATGACTGCAAGCTGGGTGTGGTCTTAAATTCCCCTAGTGATGTGAACACACTCCAAGAGGGAATTACAGAAACTAATGACTGGTGCCAGAAGCATGGCGTCAAACTGAATTCCAAGAAATGCATCATTATCCCGTTTGCAGAAAATGGTGTCCCCGCTAATTATCATATTAATAACAATGTACTAAGCATGCAATCAGTCATGAGGGACTTGGGCACCCAGGTTGATAGCAACCTGACTTTTAACCACCACATTGCCTCCGTTGTAAGGAAGATTTTCTACATGGCCCACCTCATAAGTAAGGGTATTCCATCCAGGAACAAGGAGGTCATAACATCCCTGTACTTCTCCCTTATCAGACCCATTATCAAGTACAATGCCCCCTTCACTATGTACATTGCCAAGCATATGCAGCAGCTGGAGAGACCACAGAGGTTCCTGACCAGGAAAATCCAGGGTCTCAAACACCTATCCTATACAGAAATACCAAAAAACACAATTACCTTAACCAAAATACCCAAAACCACAATCAGCAATCAGCATAACTAAAATACCCAAAACCACAATCAGCATAACCAAACTACCCTAAACCACAATCAGCATAAACAAAATACCCTAAACCAGCAATCAGCTTTACCATTTTAAAGAAAGTGGAATGTCCAGAGAGAGGTGGTGACTGGGAAACTTTTATTGAAAAGATGGAGTTTCACTGGCAGCTTTTATTAAATGCCACTGCCCTACCAGGTATTAATGATGTAATATCTATCAAGCTTATTTTGAAGATTATGTCAGACTACCTGTCATAGGACTTACTTTTCTAAAATGTTTTTAAATAGTTTAATTGATCATATGTGCTATTTTACATGTTTACTGTTTACAAATTTTTACTGCATCTGTTATTGTTTTTTTATACAATATTTACTTTTTTATACAATATTTACTTTTATATTTAATGATGTTGGTGTTTAACATGCATATATATTTGATGCAGGAAGTTTGGGAATAGTACTTGATTTTTTTAATGTTTGCATACCTTTAAAATTTTTGCCAGTGGTTTTGGTGCCTTTTTTAAGTGTATAAAAGGAAGGAAGTAGATATCACATTGTTTCTGATAAAGTTCCTTTTCAATTGGAATGAAAACGCTCAAACCTTTTTGTAATTAAAGACTCTGTTGTGTTCTAGTGCAACGTTTTTTTTTTACCTATCCTATACAGATCAGCTAAAAGCCCTGTCCCTCTACTCAGTCTTGTACAGACTGCTCAGAGGTGGCATGTGTCTGGCATAAAAGGACATCTCAGACCTAGCCTTGATGTAGTTGTTGCATATCAGTAGGTCAAACTCCACTCACGCAACCCACATGCAAGACCTCAACCTGGTCTGTGGCATTAATATAACTTGTTGGCAGGATAGATTTGTGTCCCAAAGATTTCCCTATCTGTGGAATACACTCCCTCTCCATGTCAAGCAGAGTACCTCACTAGCACTCTTTAAGAGAAACCTGGATGAGTGGATGGGAAACAGAAAATATACCCTTGGGATCCCACCTATGTCCCTGCTGGACAGGAGAAACAGGTGTTGACTTTATGGGAATATGGGCAAAATTCTTGGCTAGACTTATAAGTGCTTCTGGGCCAATAGCCTAGTATCATCCTATGAACCTATCCATTTAATGAATAAGAATTAAAATAAAAACAAATGTATGTATTATTTATGAGATATTTAAACTCCATTTGCTCTCAAATTCAGTATGCTTCTAACAGATACTTTATTGTTAATGCCTGGGAGGAGGTGGAAATTGCTGATGTAACTCCTGCTTTTCCAAGTATGCCTCCCAGTTACTCCTCTGACATCTTTATCGCTAAAATACAAACATAAAATTTTTAAAGCCTGTACACACTTACTCATGTTTAAATAATGAATTTCTTTTAACTTGTTTTTAATAGTGTGATTGCGTTGATAGATCCTATTTCTTAATGCTAATTCTTACTTTTCAATGTAGAAGGCTGCGCAGGTCAAGCAGGTGGCTATATAAACTACCCCAGTAATAGTTCAATTAAATCTGCCATTAATGGTAGTGACTCTTGAAGAATTTCCTAACACAATGTTACTACAATCATTATTGTACTGACACTGCGGACATGAGCCACATTTTTTCTGAAGTACACTTTTGGTCCCTTTTTTACTTTCCAAAATAGTCTTAATATTTTTTTCCTTTTTTATACACAGTAATAGGCTTATTGCCCAACTTCTCATTAAGCCTGAATGACAGCATAATGTAGGACCACAGGCCCATTTCTCTCCAACAACATTTCTCAAGGGTCACTTGAAAAACTAACTTGACTCAGGGCCAGTAATCAAGGATCCTGAATCCTCAATAGTGGCACTGGAAAGGGACATTCACTTGGAACAAAAATGTATACACCCAGTATTTCCAGATGCAGCTTTCTTCATAAAGCACAATTTCCCTTAAGAGCACACAGGGAACACACTCAGTCTGGGGTCTGAGTTTCTCTATCTGATTCCCTCCAGGTCCCCAATAAGACTCCCTCACTGGCACAGCTGTAGTGTTGAGACCTCAGCTGAGTATCCAAGCCAAGTCCACCAGCATCCTCTCTGTGAAACCAGTGCTTTGTGTCCCTGTTACAAGTAGCTGACACACAGACACACACTTTGAGATTTGATTTTCACACACACACACACACACACACACACACACACACACACACACACACACACACACACACACACACCTGGGAAAGGCTGGCACAGATTTGCTAGCTATACCCACTTCTGCCCAGACTATAAGGTAGTTACACTGCCACCAGATACACCAAATCCAGCTACTCTAAGGATTTTACAAGGGTACATAATTATACTGAGTGAAATTAATATTAATGCAAATGATATTGTTTGGCCAATGCAGTAAGGCTTCTAGAAGTGGCCACAGTGTCACCAAATGGATACAAGTCCTCTCAAAGTTTAAAGTATTCCCGAAAGGACCAGCCTCAATGAAACATTTAAATACATTTAATAATAAATAATAAAAGAACATGAAAACACTAAATATCTATTTACAGTTATCCCACTCCACAAGGGGGGATCCACCTTGGATCCCAAGAACTACCGCCCCATCAGTCTGACGAGCCTGATCTGCAAGGCCATGGAACGTATTATCATGGTACTTATAAACAAAGACATTGGCAACGAGCCCACCAAGTTTGGGTTCATGAAGGGCCGATCTTGTCTCCTGAACCTGATTGACTTCTTTGAATCATTCCCCAGAGCCATGGACAAGAGTAAGGCAGTCCACACAGACTATCTGGACCTCGCCAAGGCCTTCGACACCATCCTCCACTCTGGAATCATAGATAGAATTACTAAGCTGGGCATTAATCCCTACATCACTCAATGGGTTGCCAACTGGCTTACTGACAGAACCCAAACTGTAAAAGTAGCTGACTCCAAATCCATCTCCAGACAAGTGACAAGTGGAGTACCTCAGGGTTCAGTCTTGGGACTGCTCTTGTTTGACATCTACTTCTCTAAAGTACAGGCCAACACTAAGGGACTCTGGCTAACAAAGTTCACAGATGACTGCAAACTGGGAGCCATTATTGAATCCCCAAATTATATGGATACTCTACAAAAGGGCCTTACAGAAACAAATTATTGGTGCCAGAGCCATGGGCTCAAGCTCAATGCCAAGAAATGTATAGTTATCCCCTTTGGGAAAAAACATGTACCCATGAATTACCACATAGGTGGCAGTACACTAAACACTGAAAGTGTGATAAGAGACTTAGGGACACAGGTGGACAGTGGTCTCACCTTCAATAACCACATCACCACAACAGTCAGAAAATCCTTCTATGTGGCATACCTCATCACTAAGGGCTTTTCATCCAGCAAAAAGGAGGTCATTGTCCCACTGTACTCATCCCTCATTAGACCCATTATAGAATACAACGTCCTGTTTGGTATGTACCTCTCAAGACATCTGCAACAACTGGAAAGCAGCAGAAATACCTCACTAAAACAATCACAGGCCTAAAGCAGATGCCCTATGCTGACCGCCTTAAAAAACTCCAGCTATACTCTGTCGCATATCGTCTACTCAGAGGCGATCTCTGCTTAACATGCAAGGCCATGTCAAACCCAGAACTGTTGGACATGCTACACTTAAAGAAATCCCAATCCCTCAGAGCCACACGCTCCAGCGATCTAAACCTTGTCATTACAATAAACAAAACATGCTGGAGGGTTAGGTTCTTGACCCAGAGACTACCCAGACTCTGGAATAGACTGCCCATACATGTCAAGCAGAGCTCCTCTTTGGCCCTCTTCAAAAGGAACCTTGAAGATTGGATGGGAGAAAGGAAATTCACCCCGGGGATCACATCAATATCCCTGCTAGACAGGAGTCCAGGGAAGTAAATAGTGTGGGAAGAAATAGCCAGGGAATTGTTATGGCTAGGCTTGTATAGGCCCTAGGGCCAACAGCCTAGTACCAACCTATGAACAGTAAACACCAGAGTTTCATTCACAGGAAATATTAAAAATCACGCAGATGGATAGGATCATACAGTTACAGAAAATCAACATTTAACTAATCTCACTATATTTTCCTGACTGATCTAAAGAATTATTATTCCCTGGTTAGATACTAGAGCAAGACAAGATGAAAAAGGTGAGGAAGTCCTTCCTTGTCAGGTTACAAAACAGACTGCCATGAGACTTCAGTATCACATAGTATTAAAATACAATTTTTAGTGATGGATTACAGAATGACATCACATATATCTGGTCATCTGACTTCTGGTTCCCATGTGTCTCCCCTTGGCCAGAACCTGTCAGGATTTAACACATAGGTGCCAATAGCACACACACAGAAAGCCTTGCTAAGATCTGCTGCAGCTTCTGGAAGACATAAAATAATTTCAAGCCTTTACCTCTCCAGATTAGCAATTAGTTCATCCCAATGACAATGCAAGAAGCTTCCAAGTGCAGCCCTTTTGTCACTGGCTGCATTGAGAACTGTAACATACAATCTTTATGGCCTAAGCCAGTTGATTTAATTTCAAACTATTCTCAGAGTTTAATATTAACCTCTTTTCTTCCAGCATCCCCTGTTAAAACATATACATTTAAACAGTTATAATAATGCATGTGTATTTTTCTGTCCAACAGGGCATATTATTAATACATTGTTAACACAAGCAGCTTTACAAATACATTTTTCAACACATGCATCTGTACAAATCAGTTTGATATACAAATGACATATAATTGTTTACAAAATTCCAGCTAGCTGTGCTGGCATGTACTACACATCCACTGCCCTACTTCTCCTGGCATACCTGGCAATACCTTATATCATCACAGTTATAATGAAAAGCTGCCTGGAAATTTTAAAATAAAGTCAAATGTTGCCAGCACAATGGTACAGTGGTGCAGCAGGTAGTGTTGCTGCATCATGGCACTTGGTTCTCCCATTTAGTTCCTGGCTGGAGTTCCCTTTTGTGTGCATTCTGCATATCTTCCATGTCTCTATGTTTTAATTAATTAATTTTATTTATTTATTTATGTTTTGCTGGGTACTGTGGCTTCTACCTACACCCCAAAACATGCAAAAGGTTACTTGGATATCTCCTAAACTCCTCATGGGTATTTGGTGTGTGATGCATGTGTATTTGTGTGTATGTCTCCATGCACATGCACATCCAGTGATAAACTGGTATCTTATCCAGAATTAGTTCCTCTGCCTTGTGTTCACTGAGTATTGCTACAGGATCTGCCTCCCCATGAGGTGGGTAAAGTGAATAGCAAAGAATGAACACGAGTGAAAGTAGTATGTCACCCATAAAAGAAAAGGTTATACCCCAACCACTACATTCTTCTGTTTGCACTCCAAGCAAACTGAATGGCAACAATATAAAATAGAACAGAATGCCTAAATAAGTGGACTTTTTTTGCTGACAGTAATCCAAAGAAAAGCATAATCAAGATACTGAATCCTTAAACCATTTTGCATTGGTAGGATTATTCAGCTTATAAAATTCTTACCTGAATTTCATATTCCCTTCTCATCTAGGGGTTCATCACTTAGGATCTTCTAATCATAGCAGTTAATTTATATCATAACTTTATGATATAAAGAGGGTGGACAAGTAAAAATATCTAACCTGGCTGAATACCGCCTGGCCAAATTGTGGTTTTGGGCACTCTGATAGAAAACATGTTTGTGAAAGGGCAGCATTGCAATGGAGACTTCTCCTTACCCCCAAAATGCAGTGAACCCAAAACTGATTGTATTAGTAACGACTAAGTAAAGGACATAGCTCCCTGTATGATAGTTATGGGAGCCTTTACACACCCATATGAAAAAAACAGATTCTACCTATCTATTTGGACAAAAGCACCTTCTACTATCTTTTTGGTCAGAAATGCATTTGATCAAATGTTCTTGAATGAAAATTCTTTCATCCCTAACAAGTAAATCTGTACTTCATTCCAAAGGCAATTTTAGAACTAGTGATAACAGCAACAGGATGTGGTCTGTATGAAAGGAATCACTTTTAGCTGTTAATAAGACAGTGTTTCTGTAATAATACACCAGATGGAAAAGCAAATTTTCGTCTTTTCATTAATGTATTAAAAGACATAGAAATACAAACCTGCAGCTGGCCCATTCATCTAGGGAAAGGGTGTATAACTATGATGCTATTTGTGTTTCAGGGTGCAGTACTGACTGAAATCCCTAGGGGAAAAATGTAAGTGTGTGAAAGCACATTTGCTGTCTCCAGAGACAGTATTTGGATTCCAGGCAATGCCTGGCTTTCCCTTGTGAAGGCAAAAGACAAGATATTGGAAGCATTAAACAGCTTTCCAAGTCAACAGATGATCGCAATGCAATTAACAGGAGCCCCGTTCCTTGGGATTGCAAAAGTGCATATTATAATCTCTCTTACTTTTCCAGTGCAGCTTCCCTGGGACAGAGCAAAATAATAATATAAACAAATTGCAGTATTCTGCAGTGTGGACAGCTGCTTCATTGCTTAACTCTTGCCCACAAAGTCATTGGAATGAATAGGAGCACTTGGTGTGACAATGAGTGACATATGAGGTCGGCATGCCCATCATTCACACACCTCAAAGAATTCTCCAGCACTGAGCTGCATTCAGGTTAAACCGAACTTCCTGCCAGGAGTGCAGAAACAAACCTCACAGTTCTTCTTGGAGTTCCTTTGTATATGTCATGTTGCCAACAAACACAGGCCTGCACACACAGAATGCTCGCACGAGGTAACAATTACATAAAATTATGCCACTGTTTTCTCTCTTTTTGCCCCACCCCCACCTGAGAGATGGACACAGAATGGTTGATTGGTAGGGTGAGGGACAATGTCAAAAATTAAGGAAGCGACTAGTGGAGTACCACAGTGGTCAATCATGGATTCAGTTCTCTTCAGTGTGGTTGTTCCAGAAATGTCCACGAAAATAAAGAGCATGAGCAACTTCTTTGCTACTGAAAGATATAGATGCAGTAGTGAAGGATGGGAGAGAAAAGTCTATCAAAGGCTGGACAAGTAGACAGAAAGCTGGCAGCTGAGATTCAGTATAAACAAATGCAAAATGCAGCACTTTGTCGCAACAAACTTGGTGTGAAATGTCAGTCAGAAGGAGTGGAACTGATGAGAAAATATGTGGAAAAGGATCTGGGCATGTTGTTCATATCTTTAATGAAACCCAGAAGCAGAACAAGAAGTCAGTGGAAGCAGCAAACACAATGCTAGAGTCCATCTTCTGGGTGGGGGGATGATTCCAGAAACAAAGCAGTAATATTTCCACTGCAGAGTGCCTTAGTCAGGGCACACCTTGAGTATTGTGCACTGTTCTAGAGGCCAAATAAGGAAAAAGAAATCAAGCTGCTGAAAGGAATATAGAAGAGAGCTACGAGAAATACCCATGGGTTTGAGACGGAGGAATATGGCCAGAGGGTAGTGCAGCTAGGGTTCTCCTAAATAAGATGAGGAACCATGACACTAGCACAAAGATTGTGTTATGGAGATGTGAAGGGGTCATTGTGAACATGAAAAGTAAAGGGGGGAAGAGGAGAATAAACAGAAAGTATATTTTTATGGAGAGGATTATGGATTCAAGAAAAGGACTACTGGAATGGATGGTGGACATGGAATCCATAAAGGCATTCAAGACAACATGGAATAGGTGGAAAAAGGGTAATGAAAAAAATCAGTGATGGAGTAGAAGTAGAATGCTATAGCATTTAAAATGGACGACTAGACAGGCTTATTTTCTCTTTCTGCCATCTAGCAAATGGAATGCAATATAATTGCAAATGAATTTTGGAAGGAACCTCTTCTTGCATTTTCTGGATTAATTTTTTTTCCTTGGAGAGCACTGAATCTTCTGTTATGAAAACTAAGAGAATTTTCTAGGCTGCAGTAGTGGTTTTCTTAATGTACTACAGATGTGATTCCAGTACCAAGAATGTTGTTTTTCCACTAAGGTAAACAGCCATTTTTGTGCAGTCAGCCACTTCAGTAATTACATTACATTACTTTACATTAATGCCTGCTAGAATTCATAACACCAAAATAATGCCTCCTAATAATACCAGTGATTACTTTTTAGCCACAGTTTATGGGGTTGCAAGCAATTTAAGATACCACTAATGAACTTTTTTCATTCCAAACAAAATTAACAACAAATGCATCTGCCTTAATATTATTTTTAGACTTCTGTATGGAACACTAGATTGAATTCTAAAGCTAAAGAACAAACCTGTCAGCTATTTGAAAAATATGCTAAAATATTTAGAGGGTAAATATTTCCATTTAATCGTAAGAAAACAATGAAAAGTCAGAAAGACCCAGATGACTAAATAATTGAATGTGTAGCTGAAGGAAGAAGGCAGTACCCAGACAAACTGGAAACAATTCCACTAAGACAGCATCCAATTAATTTGCACAGAACTTAACAGAAAAAAGTTATCCAAAGACAGTTTTTTTTTACCTCAAGATGATGTTAAACGTAGTGACTAGGAAATCCTAAACCTTTGTGGAAAGGGGTTAATACCGGAAGAAGAACAGAATACCATAGCTAAGGTTACTTCATTTCATTAAAACTCTGTTATAACATTCTACAATTAAGGACTTAAATAAAGCATTCCCAAGCATACCTACCGTATCTTCTTTAAAAACTAATTACTACAATACAACAAAAAACTGGTGTCCAAGCAACACAAGTAGACTTGCGCGTCCATTTCATACTGGAAAAATTACCACATCTGAAGTGACTACAATCCTAAACAAACTTATGCACATTGTTTACAACCGTGAGGGCAGTCACTAAGCAATGTACAAGAGCAAAGGGTATCTGCACAGAGGATAAGCAATGTTTCTGCCTGCATTATCAGCCTAATGTGTTAGTGTTTTAAGTAACTGATACATTTTGTTGGAGTTTGACATTTGATGTACTGACCACTAGAGATATGCACATGTGATTTGGGACATAGTTCTGCCTGTTAATTACCATCTCATTAACAGTACATCATCCCCCCTCCTGCTGTCTCTCTAATTTCCCCTAGTTATCCTGACTATCCCACAATGCCCAAACAGAGGCAATTATACTTGGCATTGCTAACATCGACTGGTCAAATCTCACCTCTAAGATAACCATTTCTAGTATAAATCTATCACTGATCCTACCAGCATTAACCTGAAAATGATAAAATTACTGCAATGGACTGGTTATTAACAAGTTACCATAACAATATAAGCTCCCACTGCACCTTTGCAAGCACACATAGTGACCATATATGCCACAAGAGAATGCCCTACATCTCCGAGAGGACACACACATATATATCCTCTCGTAATATGAACAACTTTGAACCAGAACTGTTTAACACCTCCCTACAATCTTACAACTGTTACATCCTAAAACTCGTGTCAGAGATGATGCTGTTATCTATTTTAATAAGATATTCATGGAAATACTAAACAGCATGGCCTCCCCTTAGGATTAAGAGAGTGGGGAAAATACTCCTTGGCTTAGTCCCAACCACAATGCAATTAATGATGAAAGAAATAAAGCCTGGAAGGTATGTCTCAATAATAAATTGGAAAACAATCTTCAACAATATAAATACATACAAAATAAAGCCAAATGTCAGATAAAACTACACCTCTCAACTATCCAGATTTTTGCAGAATGTCCAGATTTTTGCCCCATATTTTTGGTCTGTTCCTTATAAAATTGTTGGTTTCTGGAAAATCACTGGGGTGATCTGAGGACTGAAGTCACTAAATAATGGCAGACAGTTAAGTTTCAGACTCCAAATCTTCAGAAAATGCATGCTAACATAAACCCTGTTATTCTAGCAACTTCTAGCAACTTCCTAAGTTTATAAGAGCAGTATTTAAAGTCTGTCCCTATTTGTGGGCCTTTGCCCCGCCTCCCCACTATGCCAGCCTTTTTCTACATTTATTGCACTAAGAGGTTGAGAGGTATGAACGTGACAAAAACCTTTATTATTCCAATATGCAGAACAGATACTACACAAATTCTAGACAATTCTGGGCCACCATATCAAAAATACCTCACCCTGGCTGTGTAGTAATACCCAATCCCCATTGCTCACCAGAAGAAATGACCAACAGGTTTGATGATCACTTTATCTCTAGCATTAGTAAACTACATCACAACCAAACTACAAATAAATCAACATCCTCTAATAACCTGACTGCATCCTACTTCACCTCACCTCCCAATTCCATTAATACTCACTCTTTTTCCTTTCAACTTCACAACAATCATGAAATAACTCAAACAAATTAAACTGAGTACACTAGCTCCAGCCAAAATTCCTGCTGAATTCCTGAAAATAGCAGCCACAATTTCCTTTCCATTATCCGTCCTTATGATTAAGTCTATTGAAGAATTACATATCCCAGCCATATGGAAAAAAAAACCTCACATTATTCCACTTCAAAAGGGAGGTAACTCTAATGATACATCCATCTTTAGACTGATTGCTATTCTCTCTCCCTTTTAAAAATCCTTGTAAAATGCATTTATAATCAATTAATGGCTCACTTACAAATCAACAACCTCCTTACCTCCACCAAACATGGTTTCAGACCAGGGCGTAGCACTACCAAAGTTCTCCTAAACTTCACCAACACTATTAATCTAGCCAGAGACAAAGGCCAACTTCTTTCTGCCATGTTTCTGGAACTGATCAAGGCCTTCAATACTGTATCCCATGGGCTTCTTCTAAAACAACTGTCTTTGCTTGGATTAAAAAAATACCTCCACCAATTGGTTCTACAGCTATCTTTCCAATGGTCTTATCTATTAATTCCTATTTATTTTCCTGTTCAAAAAGGAGGTTCCATACAGGGTCCACTGCTTTTCAATATATTTACCAACAACCTACACTCTGCCAAATGTCAAGCATCACTTATACAATATGCAGACAACTACACTTTAATCTGCATTGCTAGTAAGCCAATTACTCTAAGATACCTCCTCACACAAGAGTCATTTCTGTCAGTTGAAGACTGGCTCAATAACTCCCTGCTTCTCTCCTCTCAAAAGCCCTTACACACCTCAAACAAAATTTCTCAGTAACAGCCTCTGATAACACCCCTATAGAAGTCATCCCCCATATTAAGCTACTAGGCATGATAATTGATGATCACCAGAAACTTGACTTGCATGTGCAACAGGTTATCAAAAAACTCTCCAAAAATTAGGACACACTAGAGAACAAAAAAAATGCTTAGCTGATTCATACAGAAAACTCATGGCCTCTACATTTCTACTTCCTTCTATACCCAGTACTGCTTAAATTTCAATCTTCCTTCCAAAATAACCAAATCAGTGTTACAATAAAATAGCAAAATCTACCACCAACTCACCAAACAGAACCTATCACTGCTTAGCCATAAAACAGCTTGATTGGCTTAAATTACTAAACAACTCGCTTAACACCCAGCTGCTCATAATCTACAAATTAATATACAAACCAGAACAAATCAAAATCCTGTTAGAGTTACTGAGTGCATTCACCCCTACTAGGCCACTTCAATTTGAAAACAAAATGCTCCTCACTGCCTACAAACCACACTCGTTAATAGGAGCCCCTCTCTATTCTAGGTATGAAGCCCACTCCCGAAACCTGTATCCCCTTAACCCTTAAACATACTAACAACCTTTCCAATTTCAAGACCAATCTAATATATATATATATATATATATATATATATATATATATATATATATATATACACACATATATATACACATATATATATATATATATATATATATATATACACATATATATATATATATATATATATATATATATATATATGTATATATATATATATATATATATATATATATATATATATGATACCTGTACCAGCACAACCCTCTAAACAGATGCATGACCACCTACTCACTATGTTGTTTTTGTTGTTGTTGTTGTGTCTTTCGGCTTTTCCCGGTTAGGGGTTGCCACAGCGGAACTCCGGTCCGCTAATGATTGGCAGTAAATTTTTACGTGCCTGCTTACTGGGCCTAACGCACAACCTTCAATGAAGGAGCACCCATTCACGTATGTCGCCACACAGAAGACGCTCTAACTGAGAATCGAAGGGCAACATCTAACTGTGAGGCGACAACGCTACCGCAGCACCACCACCGCAGACCACCTACTCACTATAACTATGCCTTTTTCACTCTGACTTCACTAACACCTCCATATCTTAGCAAGTAGTAATGGCCTAACATCAAAACTAGCTCTCATTTTACCATACTACTATCTCTCCTAGCTCCTCATCCTAACCAATACTTATTTAATCTTTATTGTCATTCTGTTACATTCTCATCTCTCTAATACTATCAGCTCTCCCTGTCCTTAGTTTTCCTTCCTGCACATTACTCCTCCTTATCTCATTCTAGTACTCTGGCTATTTTGGCATCAGATTATTCTATTATTTCTCACCTCCATATATTATTTTATATATTTATATATATATATATATATATATATATATATATATATATATATATAGTCAATATTTTGAATATTTATTATATTACTCAACATATTCATCTTCAAAGTATCTTGTTACTTGCAGTACAGATTGTATTCTTGATCACTATCTCTCCTAGTAATATTCTGTTGTGGGGGCTCTTATCTCCCTGTACATAAGGTATACTGCAATCTACTGGAAAGAGTTTTATCTGTTGTGGGGCTTTTTGTTCATTGTGTATAATTACTAAGCTACACTAGTATGTGTTTGTGAAGCCTTTCTCTCCAATTCAATGTAAAACATTTAATCTGTTGTGAGACTTTTCTCATCTTCTATATAATTAATTATCAACTTATTATAAAATAATTAATCTGCTGCGTGGCTTTTCTCCCCTTGTATATGATTACTTATTAACTATTGTTTGAATGTCATATGAACCTGTTGTCGAGCTTTTTCCCCTGGCGTCTACTAAAAGTGGGCCATTGGCTCAGTCAGATTTTTTCCAGTTACCAAAGGACAAATAAATAAAATAAAATAAAATAAAAAACGAGATAGTAGACCATCTTACAGTCTTTCTCCTTAACCTGCAGGAGATTAAGTTCCTTCTAGCTCTGTTAAAATCAAATAATTACAGAGGCGTGGATTCAGGTAAATGATAATCTTCTTACAAGTAAGAAAACACAGGAATGCATACATCTGTCTGGATAATTTTCGTGATGACATATAAGCTATAAATTTGGCCAAATATTTGCTTATAACAGAGTGCAAGAAGGATGATAACATTAGTTTTGATGATGCCTACTTGGTCTATCACCAATTACAGATTAGAAAAGGCAACAGGTTTGCATATAGAGGTAGCTTCTACATAACACTCAGATCCCTACACCACTGAAAATCATTACTTAAAGACATTACAGTACCTTCAGAGGGTACCTACCTCCCATTAAACTGCAGAGTAATGTTTTCACCAGTCCTTTTTTATCATTATACCAAGGCAATCCAGCCTGTCACTTGCCTTCTTTTATTTACAATTTCATTATTACAAATAAGTACACATTCAGATAATACACATGGTAACTATCATTGCCTTCAAACACTGTCATGATTTACATTTGTTTTTAATAAACAATTACTCATCAGTAAGTTGAACAGTTGCATGACATTTTCAAACACAACAGGAGTAAGCAGGGTTACTTCACGTAATCCTGTAGCATCTCCAAGAGAGGTTACTAGGTAACCACCTTCTCAATCAATACACTCACACAGACACAGAACACTCTAGGCAATACCCTATTATGCTGACATACCAAAGAGATGCCTATACTATCTGCTAAGTTTCTTTTTTCATACTGAGAGCCCACATAGCAAATAACTGTGCTTTCATCATTAATATGTTTCTTAACAGTACTAATCCAGGATCTGTGAGAATATCTGGTGTGCCATCAACTAAACAGAATGTTTTACAGATGGGTGCATTATATATAATAACCTGTGTAAGTTGAATGTGAACAGGCCAAACATCTGAATAAGGATTAAATACAATGAAAAATGTAAATACTATTGTAATTAACACATTAATGCAGACATCAATCTAAACAACTGTGAGTCTGAGGAAAACAGATAAGACATTAGGCAGAAAATAAGCAATACGAATTAAATGAGTAGTCTTCTAAAAACATTCATCTTTCAAACACATAACATCAGTGATTAATATTACGGCAAAGTATATCATAAGAAACCATACGTTTTAATTATTAAGGGAATTATCAGATGCTCTTGAAAATGACATGGTCTCAGCAGGTAGCGCGTGAGGCTTTTTCTTGCTGCTTACTACTGTAATGTTATTCCTGTTACCTGAGCTGTGAAACTACTCTAGCCTTTCCTCTCTCCAAAAACATGTTCGCTACTCTCAGTTTCTTCATGTCTCTCAAGCTCAGAGCCTTGAAGACGGAAGGAGACAGTTACAATCTGCAGCAGCTGTTCCTGTCTGTCTTATAGGGCTATGTGAGCTTGCTGAGGCCCCTCTTCCAGTGACACCTGATTCTTAAGAAAGGTGTTTCTTAAAGGGCTAACTACTTGTTGTTACACAACAACATATGCACATGACCTTGGACAGTCTGCTTGTGACTAAGAACTTCACAGTTAGTCAGCTATATGAGATATACTTTTTTAGTTAGTTTAATTGAAGTCGTGGAGGCAGAGTTTGTAAGTTTCCATAGTTAGACAATAAAATACAAAGCTGTCTTGGAGAATGCTTGCCTCCCCTTCAGTACAGACATATTTATCTAAAACTCTGCTGAGCACCTGAAAAACTCTCTATGTAGATTGTTGGTACCAACAGCATTTTTAAACATCTATTGGCAAGAAATGCTAGCATATCTAAGTGTATACTGCTTTCCCAGTAATTAATATGCTTCTAGTGACTGGACTGAGGTGAGAACCATATCTGTCTCTAAATTTGAATTAATTTAAGTATAAGAATTTTAGGTTTCCATAATTAATCAAATTGAACACAGTATAAAGATTTACACTGACTGAGATGACAGTGTAAAATGACACAGTAATGACATCTATTATTGAAATGGTCAGTTCCCACAGGTAATATTTTCCAGAGAATCCTAATTTTATTCTTCTAGCATATGGACGTTTTCTGTTACCTCTGAGAAAAGTGCATGCACAATAACATTGCAATAGAACAATATGACATTTTGGCAGATATGGTAACAGTCTACAATGGTAATGGCTGCAGTCCTCCTACAGGGGAAAGTGCATTACCCAAAATACTCTGTTCTGGAACAGCAACGTGCACAAGGTAATTAAAGGAAAACTCTATCTTCTCATACAGTTTAACTCAACTCTTAGGCTGCCTTTCTCCCTACAATATGATTCCAGTACTGTGTAGGTACCTGAAACCTGCTTGTACTTTATAAAACTTTCATTTCTTCACTTTGGTATCAAAGGAAGGGAAAGACTGCCCACTTTTTTTTAAGCTTAACTTCTCACATAAGTTGCAGAGGAATTTGTCTACACCTGCATGACATATCACAGACACAGAGAAATTTGTAGCCAGGAGCTCAGACAGCTGTAAATAATGCAGAGAGGTGTGAAACTGTTTTCCATTGTCTTTATTGCAGGGAGGAAGAGAACTTGCACAGATGCATGACTGCTTCCAGTGAGCCATGCCATTCATATCAAAACAGAGCAATTATATCAGTCCATGGTTCAAAGGCAGTTGTCACCTCTTTTGACAAATTTACATAAGCAGCATCACAGTATTAAAATGCTAAGCTTTAAACTTTAAATGTTTGTTTATATTACTTTACATTTTAAGATGTCTTGAATGTAATATCAAAGATGTCTGTGACATTTAGAGAAAAGTCAGAAAATATTTTTTCCTGTAATCCTTGTAAAGTATCAGCACATTTATCAAAGTGTAGGGGGAGGGGCTGTCAATTCATCTTGGAGTACAAAAAGATACTTTGACCAAAGGTTTGCAATTTAGCAACTGTTTTGATTGCAGCTGTATAATTCCTTAGTATACTATAAAACAAACCCTGAGAGACACACAAATGAGGGCCATTCAAGAAATAAAAGAAGTAATCCTGTTACAGACAGTATGTAAGATGACAGTGACTGGCAATGATCCCATTATACATTAATGGAATGGGAATACACCACTACTTCCTTATGTCTAGCATGACTCATAAAGCAGGCTTGAATAGATTATGGAAAAGAGAAAGGCTTGAAGAAAAATAAGATCATGCTGATCTGCCAAGCCCCATTGACAGCCATTTTGCAGAAAACATACTGAAATTCTATAAGAAGCAGTCAGAGTAATTTTGAAATGTTAAAATAACTTAGAAAACAGAGACAGAGTGAAAAAATATATTTTTTTTAGTTCTAAGGCAGAATTTTTCTTTAATGCAGCTCAGCAACCACAGACCCCACCCATTGCCTTTACCTAGGAAATAAAGGCTAACTCTCACCCCCTCTACTTTTTTTACTGTGTAAAATTGGGGTCTATATCACGAGATCAAAACCTTAGGTCGATCTCTAAATACTGAAATGTAAAAATCACAGCCGGCGTTTCCATACAGGGAAACAAGTCATTTGGCCGTTACTCAGATTTTGTCCTTTTTACAATGTAGAGCGATCTCAGAGTTGGTATATTTAGTTAGGGGGGTGTGGGAGGACAGCCCCCCACATGGTGGGGTGTGGAGGGCAAAGCCCCCCATGTGATTTCTGTTTAAAAGTTTTTTTTTAGTTTGGCCAATGGCATTGTTTTCCTGTGTGGAAATGGCTGTTCGCATGTTTTACATTTCAATATTTAGTGATCGACCTTTAGGTATTGGGCTACCTAAGGTTTCAATCTCATAATATAGACCTGTAAAATCAGACATCAGGTCTCAAAAATACCTATTCCTACATGAGCATATTATCATCATCATCAAATATTTTTTTCAAATTTTCTGCATGTTGTCAAGTTGTTGGGTCGACTATCACCTCCTATTTTCAGTACTTCTCTCCTATCTTCTTCAATAGTCACGCTGAATGGCCTTGATTCTTTTTACCTTCTTACTGTCTCTCTCAGATTTTCACTAAATCATCTTCTGTTTTCCTGCACATGCGTAAACCACTATAATTTCTTCTCTTTGATCTTCTCTGCAATTGGAGATACTTTTAGAGCTTACTACTCAATTGTACCTAATTTGCTCCTGTATTTTTCCATGTCATGATCACCTCTACTGTATATATACCTTGATTGTTATTGTTTACCATCTACTATGTTATTCTGTGGAGATTTTCTCCCCGGGCCTCCACTGAAAAAGGACCTGTGTCCAGTCAGACTTTCCCGGTAAACAAATGTAATAAATAAATAAATAAACTTTGGCTTCTACTCTAATGTCATCATTTCTCATTATCTCTCACACTCTGCATCCTACCACTCATCTCAGATACTTCATCTCATTCACCTCTAGCTTCCTCAACTGTGCTTCCTTTACTGAACAGGTTTATGTACTGATTGCACCTCTGTTTTCTATACCTTTCTTTTCAGCTTTTTTGGTATTCTTCTGTCACACACTGCCCCTAACACAATGTGCCAGTTGGTCGTAGCTATTTTAATGCTAGATTTGAGATGAAGACATTTATATAAATCTTGTGAGTGTATGGAACAGAGTGAACAATTCAGACTGAAAGCACAATAAAATATTCCACTACTCATTTTCCAGATAAAGCATCAAGGAAGACATAGTGGAATAATAAATGTGACAATGCCTACGGATGGAGCCTTTTGGTAGCAAGTTTGCCTTCTTCTGGATTAGGCAAGACCAGCACTTTTTTTTTTTTTCCTAAGGAAGATGTAGAACAGCTGCTGCTGGCACAACCTCTGGTGAAGACAACGATAATCTGGATTATGTCACAGGTGAGCTCTGAGAAGGAAACAAGACAATAGCCATCTGCCAAGAAGTGAATGAATGATTGCTACCAAACACACATACATACACACACACACACACACACACACACACACACACACACACACACACACACACACACACACACACACACACACACACACACATGCACAAACTCATACCCACATGTGTAATTTGACTTCTGGAATCCCCTGTTGACATGGTACTTCCCCATTTAACAAGTGCTACACTGAAAAAAGTATGGGACATTTCCATTCACTGAATGACCAGATGGTTATCTGCTTCCTTAATACTACCATAATCATTGAAGGGGTCCCTATCAAATGATAGAAAACTCATCTGATGGAAAATCATTTTGCTGAAATAAAAACATAGAAAGCTCAAAACACTGAAAACTCATTTGACTGAAACGCAAAACACTGAAAATGCTATGTGCCCTTTTCTTCACGGTAGTGCTATCCTGGAGTTAGTATATATAGTTAGGGGGGGGTGTGGAGGACACAGCCACCCACAATGGGGGGTGTGGGGGGCATAGCCCCTAACATACTTCATACATTTTAAACCCTACACATGGATACTTCTAACTATAATGAATAACTGTTTGGAGAAAACAATATTTACATAAACTATGTGGGGGGCTATGCCCCCCACACCCCCCATTGTGGGGGGCCACCCCCTAACTATATATACTAACTCCAGGATCGCACTACAGTGGGGAAAAGGGCATATAGCATTTTCAGTGTTTTGAGTTTCAGTCAAATGAGTTTTCAGTGTTTTGAGCTTTCTATCTTATGGTGTCAGTGAAATGAGTTTCTATCAAATGAGCTTTCTATCATTTGATAGGGACCCTTCATTGAAGCAATAAGGATATCAACACCCCCCTCCCCTGGGAGTTCCTCACTACACTTGGTTATATGGAAGTAACAAAGGGAGTGGGAAGAACAAATAGTTGAGAATGGAGAGCAAGTAAGCCAAGGACTGAGGGTAGGTGGAAGTAAAGGAGCCAAAACATAAAGTACAAATTAGAGCTGTTAGCACATTAGGATAATGAGGAGCCTTGCATTAGAAGTAAAATAAAGAGCTAAAGGCTTCATGTCTCTTTGCCCCACCATAATAATCTACATGGATTGCCTTACTGAATTTTTGGTGCTGGCCATTTTTTAATAAATGTTATGCCCTTTTTTACAACATAATTAATTTCACCCAAGTCACTATGCTGAAATAACTCCCACATTGAAATCTGCTTTTAATGAACAAGAATCCAGCATTCTTTATATCCATTTCATAATTCTTTTTATAATCTGAAACTGTTATTTATGTCATAATAAGTTCTGCATTTTTTTCACAGTTACATACAATGGTATATCATGTATTAGCTCTAGCAAGAACATTCAATATATAACTAAACCTTTACTTTCTGATATCTTGCCTCATGTTATATAAACAGTTACCAAAATTTTGCAAGTCTATTCAGAAGTTTTTGTCGGTTTATTTAACTTGCTCTGATGTCCAAGAAAGAACAAAGAATAGACTGATTCCATGATATAGCTACGAATGTACGATTTTCATCTAAACTGGGAAGCTGAGTCCACAATACCTACACTGTACAATGGGATCTATATTATCATTAGATCAATAGCAAAAATGCTGAATCACAAAATATACAATTATTTATTCAACTACAAACACTCAAAAATGTTAAATAAAAACACTTTTTTTACAGGTCAACCTAATCTTGCACTCCCACACCCCTTAGTATTTATACATAACTCCAGGAAAAGTCCCTGATCCCCCCCATCCAGTGATCTCAACACCCAAGCTAGCATCGTCATCACTGTAGTCATCACCACCCTTTTTTCACCTAGGCCCAATTTATCATATGCTCAGGGAAATGTAAACTGGCCAAATTATTTATCAATTCACATTTCAACCACAGGAGGTTCAACACGAGGTACTGTAACCAGAATTCAAAATGGATGAGGGGTGTATTGCATTTTGGTCCTTTTCTGTAATGCACTGGTGGTCACACAGTGTCCATGTGGCAAAATGTTATGCACAATGCACATTTAATTTATTCTACATAAAGACTAGTATAAGTAAAAATCAAAAAGCAAACTGAACAGAATACTGTCTTAATAAATATTAAATCAGTATCTAAAGTATGCAAGCTTAACAGCAGCATAAGAACATGGTTCTGTTTTAACTGGTCTTACCACTCTCATCTTGATATAATTTAATCTCTTCCTTCAACCCATCCCCCCTTCCCGCTAAACTGCTTTTCTTGTCTTGGTGAGTGGCCTGTGACACCAAGGCAGACAAGATGCCACTAGAAACAGTCCTCATTTCTTCCTGTGTGACCTTTAAGTGCTCCTAGCCAAACTAAATGATATAATCTATTCAGTATGTCCTAAGTATGTACATAGGTTCTTATAAGGCAACAGACCAGTAAACCCTGTTGAAGTCTGACAACTGCAGTCCCACTGGTACATCTAACTAATTACTCCTTGGTAGTAAGTGGCTAGGCTTGTAGAAAATCAGTAATTACCCACCCATTCATCTAAGTTAGATTTGAAGATAGAGAGGGTGAAATATACCTGGCTTCACAAGAAGCAGCACTTTGTTCCAGAAATGGGGCATTGCTTTGAGAGAGGGAAGATACCAGCCATGCCAGAAAGTCCCACTTATGTTGTAGTTTAAATTCAGGTCCCTCGATCTTGTATTTGTTCTGCAATCAGCCTTGCAGATATGCATTAGATGAAGCAGGATCAGGCTGTTTATTGCTTTGTAAGCCTGGCATAAGTCACAATATGGGAGTCTGGATCTAACAGAAAAGACAGCCATTGCATTTAGATGCTGAGCATAGCACAGGGAGCTCATAACTAATATTTTTAGTGAGGAACCAATGTTTTGTTTTTCAAGTTGGGTTTGGTGCTTGATCAGATCTTACCAAAGGGTGAACAGTATTCTAGTGTGAGTCTTAAGACAGACAAGTAAAAAATAATGACCTGTTTTGAAAAAGAGGAGATGTCCTCGGTAATCAATCAACTGGGCAAGATAAAAGCTTGTCCCAATGACAGTGGGTACGTTTTTTAAGAAATGAGAGTTCATTGTCCATGATGGTGTCCAGGTCTACATGGCAGTGTCAGTTTTAAGGTGGGGTATCATTTATGTAGTAGGTATGTCAGAGTTTCTGTTTGCCAGACTGCATGATGCCACATTGTTTGGCACTCAGACAGGCCTGGGTCTGTGCCTGGCACATTTCCAATGAGAGACAGCTAGGAGGCATCCTCACTAGATGCCCAAACCACCTCAAATGACTATTCTCAACCTGAAAGAGCAATGGCTCTACTCCCAAGTTTCTTGCAAACTGCCATCTCCCTTCTCCTTCTCTTTCACAGACAGTGAGCCCAGCAACCCAGAAGGAGCCTCATTTCTGCTGTCTGTGTCAAAAGAACCTCCTAACCACAACCAAAACATAATCATAGAAAGAAAGATTGTGATTCAAGCAATCTGACAATGTTCACAACGACTTCGTGCCCATTTTCCTTGCTGTTACTCCTTCTTATTAAAATAAAGTGCAAAGCAGAAGATCTGTAAACTTTTTTATTAAAATGATGGCCCAAACCGTGGGGATAGTGCGAGTCCTATAGACCTTAATGGACAAGGCTTCTCATGTGCATAATGCTGCATCCAGTCTGCAGATGTACCTCACATTTCCCATACCCTAATGCCACTGAGGTTAAACTTTGCAGTTTGAACTCAATGGCATCAGGGTAAGGAAAACATTGTTTTTAAAAAATACTTTTAAACTCAAGATTCAAAACCTGAGCAGATGGTATTAAACATTTGTTTCACAGTTTCTACACCACATGAATGGAGAACAGCAACAGTCATCCCTCTGTACAAAGGTGGGGCCATCTACAGACTCTGGAAACTACAGAACCATAAATCTCACTAAGCCATGGAAAGAATTATCATGGAAATGATCAGTAATGACACTGGACCCATCCCAATTTGGTTTTATCAAGGGCAGATCATGCCTACTCAACCTGGTGGTCTTCATTAAGAAGGTCACCAAAGTAGTGGATAAGGACAAAACAATTCATACTGCCTACCTTGACCTAGCAGAAGCATTTGACACAATATCTCACCTGGGCATTGTTGACAAACTTAAGAGATTAGGAATAAACCCTTATGTCACCTGGTGGATAGCTCACAGGACCCAGGAAGTTAGAACTGGGGAGTCTACCTGTACAAAGAGGCCAGTCACAAGGAAAGACTCTCATGGATTGGTCCTGGGACTGCTTCTTTTTGACATTTACTTCTCTTAAGTCAATGCCAGCATCAAGGGCATCTGGATGACTAAATCTGCAGATGAATCCCCCACTGACACAAATGTTCACTAGGAAGGACTGACACTGGCAAATAACTTGTGTCAGAACCATGGACTAAAACTAAATGCCAAGAAATACAGAATAGTATCCTTCGGGAAGTCATCCACCCCTGGTAACTCTCGTACTGATAACACATCCCTTAGAGTTGACACAGTAGTCAGGGACCTAGGGACACACATAGACAGTAATCTAGCCTTTGTCCATCACATCTCTATAGTAGCGAAGAAATAATTCTATGTTGTGCAACTTATAAACAAAGGTATGGCATCTAGGTCCAATGAGGGTACTGTTTCACTGTAATCAGCATTTATCAGACCTATCATTAAGTACAATGTCCCCTTTTTTATGTACCTTGCCAGGTGTATCCAAACAATTGGAATATCAACAGAGTTTGCTAAAAGAAGCCAGGGCAAAAGTAATATGTCCTATGCAAACCACCTCAAGGTCCTATCCCTGAATTCTGTCTCCTACAGGCTGTTGAGGGGAGATCAATGTCTGGCATACAAGTCATTGTCAAACCTACTCTGATGGATCACCTGCATATCGCAAAACAAACAGCACCAGATTTACTTGTTATAAAGACTTAAACATTGCCTGTGATATAAACAGGACCTGATGAAGAGACAGCTATGTATCCCAGAGACTACCCCTTCTCTGCAACAGGCTCCCCATCCAGTGTTCCTCTCTAACCCAATTCAAATATAACTTGGATAATTGGGCTGGGAACAGGAAATTCATCTCTGGTTTGGCACCTATGTCTCTAATGGATACAGACAGCCCCTGCTTACACTTATTAAGGGTACCAGAACTTGTGAGAGATATGTGATGCATGGCTAGGCTTAAAATGACTCCTGTGGTTGTTAGCCTGGTACACACCTATGAACCTATGAACATGTAGTGGTACACAGGTATTTTTCTTCCACTAACAAATCACTTTAACATAGGTACCACATTCTTAGTTAATTGCACCTGTTTTGAAAGGGGTACCAGCAGAGTAGTAAGAAGAAGAGGTAATGTCTTTCCGCACCTTTTGGCATTTATGCTGGACCTGTGACGAACACACCAAGTGTTGGTCTGGTCTAGGCCATGCTGGAGTAAGAGTGCTTGAATGGGATATGACAATTTCAGCCAATCTGCAGTCATTAGCAAACTCATTTAGCCATAGTACCTTGACATCTGCTTTCACTTCTGAGAAGTAGGTGCCAAACATCACATGGTGCAGGATACAGCTTGTGAAACCACACTGTTTTGACTACAGGAGGTATTGTCTGTGCTAACAATGAGGGTTCAATTGGTTATTAATTGGACTACCTATGCTTTTATGTTATGTTGGAAGAGTTTATCTCTGATACCAGCAAACAAGACAGTGTAAAAGGTGTTACCAAGGTCAAGGTTAACAGTATGGGCTAGCAGGACTTCATCCAGTTCTTCAGTGACTCTTACAAAGAAATGGACTATATTAAGCAAGTATGACCTACCTTTTACAAATCCAGATCAGTTTGGGTCCAGTGTTTGTAGATCACCTATATCACTATTTATCAGCTTGGCAGGTCCACAGTTTCTAGGGTATGTTGTAGGGATGCCTTTGTGCAGTACTGTCACCATTTCAATTCTTCATATTTTGGGGACATGGGAAGTGTAACAAGTGTTTGGCTAAGTGTTACATTACACTTCCTAGCAGACAGACAGTGGCAGTATCAGTTTAGTTAAGGAAAGCACAGGTATAACTAGAGCCCAGATAATTTTGGGAAGGATGGATGCTGGTAGTGGAGAGGATATCTGCCTGGCTTGGGGACATGAAACCAGTACTGAATTTGTCTGCAAGAATATTAGCATTAACTTCAGGATCAGCGTGGGAGACTCCATTGTAAATAACATCAGTGCAACAGGTATCATTTCTAAGTTCTCTGTTGTTGTTGGTCTTTCGGCTTTTTCCTGGTAAGGGATCGCCACAGCGGAACTCCTGTCTGCTAATGATTGTCAGTAGATTTTTACGGAATGCCAAGGTGCCAGCTCAATGCCCATCCTTCAAAGAAGGCATGCCCATTTACGCACGCATGTCTTTCAAACACTACCCAACCGCGGGGAGGACTTGCAGACTCCACACAGAAGGCACTCCCAAGCCAAGCCGAGAATCGAACGGGAGAACCTCTTGCTGTGAGGTAACAACGCTACCGCTGTACCACCATGGAATATCATTTCTAAGTTCTCTAATATAAGTAAATCAGATCATTTGGTTATCTTTAGAGTCAGTAGTGATCCTGAGTTCATACTTGGACTTGCAATCCTTTAAGGTATGTTTGAGGGATTTACTTTCCAGTGTTGTCCCTTTTATATTGGAAAAATGGTGATCTGCTATAGACAGTGTGAAGGTTTTTCTTTCATTGTTAATACTGGAATCCCACCTTCCACCACAGAGGCCTATTTTTGTATCTACTAGTATTCACATGGTAGATAAAAACATTGCCATTAATAAAATAGAGGAATCTTTGAGAGTACTTGCTGTTAGTTGCATATGTTTGACAGTTTATAATGGAGATGTTGAAGTCACTCATAATAAAGAAATTCAGTTTGATGGATGATTTTTAAAATGACTTATTTAATCAGCATGTTCAAAAGAGGGATATAGGAGTAAGCTATAGTGGACAATGAAATGGTAGGCAGTTTCACTGAGAGTTACACGGACCTCTACAAGGTCCAGTATGGTATGATATGGTCTATTATTTGTCACAAAACAATAGTTCCCCTTACAAATATGGATTCATCCCCACAGCACCCTGCGGACCTGAACATACTGAAGGCAATGAACACTAGCAAGGAAGGAGCGCTCTCTCTGGACTGGAATCAGTTTTATGTAACTACACAAAAACTTGAAGGCAGAGTAAGACATCAACCTCTAACATTCTGGTGTTCAAGTTGCTAACACAGAACCATACCACACTGATGTTGTCCAAATTAGAATGTATTTCTTATCTCTTTTTCCTTCTTTCTATCTTTAAATTCTTCCTTTCTCTTATGGCCTCTCCCATGCTCCTTTTTCTTTTTCTACCTATAGGCAGACCTCTCAACCAATTGGGGACAAATTTCAACAGAATCAGGGACAAGTCAAGAAAAAATCAGGGACAATCAGGGACACTTTTAAAATATTAGTGCTATTAACTTGAAACATTGACAGAATCAGAGCATATGAATTAATACACATTTTCTGAAGTAAAAGAAGTTTATAACTCCTAATTATTGTCATTATTCATTAAGTGTAATTCACCACCTTTCCTCCAAAAGTCACTAGTTTTAGGAGGGATTAAGAGGGACAGAGTTAAAATTTGAGTCAAAATCAGGGACATCCCTGAAAATCAGGGACAGCTGAGAGGCATGCCTATAGGGCCAAAAAGATCACCAAGGAGGTATGCAGGTTACTGTAGGATGAATTAAGTAAGCAGCTCATATGGTCTCTAGTAATTTATTTTCTCCCACTTCTTAGTAAGTGCTACAAAATTCTTGCACATGTGTTATTAGATGCCCTACACTCTGCATACCACTCAACTTCTTAGTGCAAGAAATCTGGACAAAGCCTAAAATAATGGGGGAACAAAGACCCAAAAATAAGGACATATTTTAAATATTGCTCTTATACACTTAAACAAAATTGCTAGAATAACATGATTTCTGTTGGCATGCATTTTCTGAACAATATGAAGGAAATTCAAATGAATTCAATTATTTATTGACTTCAGTCCTCAGTAATTTGCAAGAAGACCACACATTTTTATGAGTAACAAACATAAAATGTGAGACAAAAATCTAGACATTCTGCAAAAAACTGGACAGTTGAGAGGTATAACACTGTGTAATTTGTCCTTTACTATCCTCATGTGTGTGGTAAGCTATGATTTAGGAATGTACATAACCTTATAGCACTGTGCTCATAATTGTCTTTAGCAATGTACATAACCTTTCAACAAATATGTAATCAATCTTATTAACTATGGATATGTTCATTTTTGTTAACTTAAGTATGTATTATATTTTGAGAAGTCTGATTGTTAATGTGATTTTTGGAGCTTTTCTCTGTTGGGTCTCTGCAGAAAATGGGCCTTGCCCAGACAGACATCCAAGTTGCCAAAACTTAAATAAATCAGTGTATAACTGTGTTGTATGTTTTGATCTTACATGAGGTTCAAGGACTTTTATAACTCTTCTGGCAGAAGTGCATAATTATGTACACAGCCTAACTATATAATGAAGCAGATGAAAGAAATAATGATTTGCAGATACTTCCAGCTGCTGTTAGTGCTGTGGCATTCTTTACAAAACCACAATCTCTAAACATAATGAAGGAAATAAAATGTCCATAATTAACCAGCTGTATATGGTACCATTTATATGATTTTCAAATGAATTAGTAGTGATCATTGGACTTAAAGACTGGAAAAGGAGTGAGGTAGTGTCACAAAATTTCCCTTAGTAAAACTGAGCACCTAAGCTCTGACATTAAAGTCAAGTTACTTCTTCCCACACTGATTTACCCTTGTCAAGGGTGATAAAACAATGACAGTGACTGGCATTCATGAACAAATAGTCCCATCATACAAAAAGGCACAAATCAGTCATGTGTCTTATTATGTAATGCCATGGGATGGCACTGTGATTCACAGACGTCATGGCATCATGACTATACTACTGGACAATACACTATAAATAGCCTGTAAATTATCTTCCATTATGTTACACTGCAGTATAAGTGGGATGGGATTATTGGTTAATTCATGTTGTATCAGGCATCCTTATATATGGACTACCAATAACAGATTTGTAGATTGTTACTAGGCTAACAACCCAGAGGCCTTTCTAAGCCTAAACACGTCTTCCCCACAAAAATAATGATGTCCTGTATCCAAATAAGCCAAAAGGGCCAGGCATTTATAAGCTACCTCTGTCTATAAGGGACATGGGTGCCAGGCCCTTTAAAAATACCATACTTGAATTTCCAAGCAGACATTCCACATGTCACATAAAACTGATAAAAAACGTAATGTTCTCCAGTTTAAAATTTACATTTACTATTTCACAAAATGCTGCACACAATAATTTGAGCACAAATGTTACACTGAATGATGCAATGACCTTCAAATTAAATGCATGTAATGAAAAGGAATTCATTTTTTGACTCTGTCAAAATACATAATATAGGCATAAAGCAAGTGTATGCCTAATGTATATAACGAGTAAAGTTTTTAATAGTCTAACATGTTCAACACTCTGCAGTTCTGCCTGATTCTTGCTGGATATAAGTTAACATACATAGCTTCATTGTTTCATGACCCAAAAGCTTTCCTTCATTCTTGTGCTGATACTTATAACGCCCAGAATGCACACACCCAATAGTGAGCGGATACACACACACACACACACACACACACACACACACACACACACACACACACACACACACACACACACACATGCACACACCTTTTTGTTCAGAATTCTTTCTAGCTATAGCAATGCATAAAGGTCCAATGAAAATGTAATCCATTCTTTAATGTATCATAATGCTCCATTTCAGTGTATTGTCACAGGCTACCTTAATTAAATTATATCTTCTCTTTGGCATGACTGTCTTCTAAGAGTTAAAATATGCTCCCCAGGAATTCAAAGTAATATGTCACTCATATGCTGACCAACCATTTTTTAATTCATTTTTAAACTGCCAGACTATTTTTAATAGAAGAGAAAAATGTGAGCATTGTAAGAAAATTAAAAGCTGTCAGTGGCAATATATCCAGTTTCAATCATTAGCCATTAAAAAATAATAGAAACTATTCAGGCAGAGCCAAACCCCTCTGCTGTTTACTTGTCCTTGGGGGAACTCTATCATTATTTTCTGCCTTATGTCTCTTTGATCATCTTAAGTAGAAAGAGATTCTTTCCACTAGCTAGCTATAGCACAAACTACCTAGGGAGTCTACAGGAAACCATCTAGCATGAATGAAAGGACACAGCATGTGTTGTAGCAAAGAGCTTCTATTTAATTTTAAATTGATTGCTGTGAGATGAGCTAAACACATGCACAGGCTTGCTACAAACAGGTCTTCATTTATTTAATTTTATCTAATTTTTTTCTCCCTTTTTTCTGAATATATGCAAAAGTCGCAGAGATTAAAGTTACGTAGCTCTGGTCTACATGGGATGTTTCATACAATTCCAGCGAACCTTGCACTTCTTAATTTAATTACAACATCAGGCGATTAAAAAGCTCACATGCAGGGCACCAGGCTAACTACCCCAGTTATTTATAAAGATATAGTTAAACAACTGCAGCCAAAAATACCAGGCTAACTACCCCAGTTATTTATAAAGATATAGTTAAACAACTGCAGCCAAAAATAAAGTTAACATTCCTTAAGAGAGACTGACACAGAGAGAAAAAGGAAAAACAGAAATAGCTCAATAAGCTGGGGACAAAACATTATGAAAATGGTAAAGGAAAACAGTCCTGCCATCCTTCTGCAGTGCCTGAATGTAGCTGCTTTTTGGACTGATAGCACGAGATTGATTTTATAATAAGCTGTTATTTATAGCAAATATTTTGTCACTCCTTAGTGAAATCAGATGATGCTAGCAGCAAATTCTAACATATTCACACCTATGATGCTCATCTCAACATGAGAGCCACTGAACAGGAACATGTGACCTGAAGGCTAAATGTAAGCAAAGAAAATAATAGGTCATGAAAAAATGCAGCAACACATTGCAGTGAAAAAGTTATTAATATTTTTATGGTACCTGTGTTAGAAATAAATAGCATATTGAAATGCTGAGAAACTTGTGGAATAATATGATAAGATGCTGAGTATTAAGATTATCTGTGGTGGGGTGTATTATGTGAAGCTTTGTATTAAGAATCCTGCATGTCTTACATTTTCCTGATTGCACAGCCTGCCTCTATACTTCTATAATTCTATACAGTCCTTCTTTTACATGTATGCATATATGTCTGATTTTTAACAAACACCAACCAACAACAGCACATACAAACACAAATGCATGCCCTGTAGGAGGCTCAAACTACATACATGTGCTTTATTACAGTAAGACAAGTGCTCTTTGCTGTTCTGAGAATGATAAAAGTTATGGCAGTGTTTGAGTTGGGAGGCTGGCATAATGGTTAAGGTGTTTACCTTACAGACACATGGTGCAGGGTTTGAGTCTTATATGGGTTAGCTAACTAGGCTTAAAATGGTCCACAAGGGCAATTAGCCTAGTACTAATCTATGAACCTGTGAACACTGAGAAGAGCTCCCACTAAGTCTGTAAGCATCGCAGACATCTACAACACTAGCCTAGTGGTGAGGAAACAAAACATCAATGTGGGCTTTCAGCAGTCCAGATGCACTGAAGTAGCCCCGAAGGATGAAAGAGCAGGTGGAAAGCAATGGGACAAGTGACCAAGGGCCTGTGTGTGTGTGTGTGGGGGGGGGGGGGGGGGGCATAGGTGATTTTAAGGTACAGAATGAATGAATTTTCTTAACCACTGAAACCCTGATAAAGATGGAAAGAAGAGAAGCATGCTTTGATTACTGAATTTCTCACTGAAAGGTGGACAGGTACCATATAAAGGTCCCTACAAAAGCAATCCATCCATGTAATAGCAACCCTGACTATGCTGATTAAATGAGCATAACCAAACACAAGTTTATATAGCATTTTGATGCCTTTGTTGCTGTATAAATCTTCTTTAGTCCTAGTGTATGGACCGGGTTACCAGATACCCTTTGATAGTTATAGACAAGAGACAGCTAGCAAGGAGACAATGGTACTCACGGAGTTAAAAGGCATGTTCTGTGACTAACAAGGGTTGAGAAGCAACAGAAACAAAGAGAATTTTGAGTGGATTAAAAAAAGCTAATTAATGCTATTTAAAAGACTATGCAGATATAAGTTGATGTATTTTGGTTAAAATTATTATTTTACTTTTTAATCAAAGACTCACATATTCAATCCATCACAAAATGAGGAATATCTTTAACACTGACTACATGAAATAAACATCTAATGTAGCTGCAGATTCCATGAATTAGCAGGCATATCCAGTTATAAGAATGGTGTCAAGTACAACTCTGCATCAAGTCCTTTCTTGATGGAACCTTACAACTGTATACTTAATATTATACAGAATGACTCATCGTGAGATTAATATATACTTGTCAAAAAAGATGCAAACATGTAATATTAAACTGCAAGTAATAACACTATTCTGTACAGTCATTTGTTAGATTAATGTATACTTTCTAAAATATGTAAACATACTCAAAATATTACATTATATATATTAACATTATTATGTAGATTGCATTAAGGCATAAGAACTAATGAATAAAGTTTATATAAAGTCATGCTGCATTATTCACTTCCAAAACAGTCTTCACTGTCTTTTATAGTAAGTAAAAGTGGAAACATCATCTTAGTTGACCGTGAGAGTGCATGGATCTCAGGCTTTATTACAACATGAAGTGCAGTGGGAATCAGCATAAAATAAACATCTTTTGGTTTACTGGGTTTTCATTTCTGAAAACTGCCCCATTTTCAGATGGCACCTAGGAGGAAAAGCCCCCGTCTATAGTTATAAACAAATATTCACAAAAGCAGTGTTTAAGACATACCCTACGGTATATCAGTTTGATAGAAAGAGCATTATCATACAATTTAACATGTAATATTATTCACAGATACAGTTCAAACCACAATGCCGTTCAGTGTAAAATGAAAGTGTATTATGTATTATATCCATAATTTAAAATTGAAGTGTAATATATATTATATAAATATAGTGTAGTATTATAAGTGAGAAATGACACAAAATGTTGCAGTGTCAACCAGATAAACTTGAACTCAAAGAGAATCAATGCCAAAAGAGGGTCCAGAAATGGTCCAAGAATGAATTTATTAAAACAATCTGAAAAAAATAAAATGAGCGCTTTCGCCTCATACAATAGACTTCGTCAGAATAAAATGGTCCTAGCACAAAGCCATTAAATAGTACATAAATAGATTTCATTGATAATTGGATATTTAATTAATAAGAACTGTAGTATTCTTTGAAGGACCAGACAACAAATGCACAATAATGAACAATAATACACATAACCCTTGCCAAATGGAAAGACAGCACAACAAATTTTATTTTATTTTGCATTTGATTACTTGGAAAGTTTGACTAGACAAAAATTTTTTTCAGCAGATGCCTAGAGAGAAAAGCTCCATATTTAATATGTAACAATGATTATAATTGCAAATACGGTTTACATATATAGGACTTGACATTTGTTTTAGACATATAATATTAGATAAAAAATACAGTCGTGTAAATATTCTTAGTAATGGCATTGTTGAATGGTCTACTATAGGAAAAGAGAAACTTATTCTTAAAAAAAAAAAAAAAATGAGAACTCTATCAGGAAAATGAGTGACTTATAGAATGTAAACCAGGTATTACTAATAACAATCAGTGGGTTAGTAAGTTTCATAGATATACTACATTGACTGGTAGTCTATAATAGGAGGAGACAGAGTAGAGGATAGAGATTGAAACATACTTGCAACTTAAGGAGAATAGTTTTACTATAGTTCTTCACTACCCACTTTAGATTGTAATAAGAATGGGTAGAAGTATGTTGAAAGGCGAGATGTGAGCGGATTTGTGTGAGGAACTAGAATTACCTAGAGAAAGAGTGTTTAGGACATTGTATTGGAATTCCTTTCTAATCCAGGATTTGTACAGGAGCATAGCCATGTATTGCTTAAGTCAGGCTTAAGAGTTATTTTGAAATTAGAGAAATTGGCAATAGATGTTATTTCTGATAGTAAGGTATTCCAGATTTTAGCTGTGTAGTTCGAGAAAAGGGAGTTGCCTGATTTATTGTTAGCTTTGGTAACATTTAACAGGGACTGGCTACTCAAGTGACGTACACATTTGTTAGAATGAGGAGTTAATAAGTTTTGAAGTGCTGGTGTTTTTTGAGGTTGGTGCAGGATCTTATGTGCCAAGCACAGATGATGATAAGTTATTAGCTGAGGCTGTTCTAGCCAATTCAGTTGTTTGAGGGCAATGCAATGATGCGTCCTAGAGCTGGCATCACTAGCAAATTTTGCAATTTTCTTATAGCAGGATTCTTTCTTATAGCAGGATTCTAATTTGTCTAAATCTGGCTTCCTAAGGTTTATAAGATTTGGCAATGCAGAGAGAAGAGTTGAGATACAATGTGTTCTAGCTATAGTGGTTTTGGTGTTATTACTGAAATATTCTTTATTTCTATAAGGTGTACCTATTTATTGTGGAATTTCATAATGGTTTGGGCAATATGGATCTCAAATTTCAAACTACTGTCAATTTCTACACCTAAAAGTTTTGTGTGTTGTACAGGAGAGATGATGGTGTTATTTAGTGATGAAATGCTGAAGGAAGGGGGAAGGGTAGTGTTTCTAGAGGAGTAGAAAAGCATAGGCTTGGTTTTGTGGGGTTCAAAATAAGTTGACAATTAGTTAGCCAAGCTTCTACTGCAGTGAAAGATTGTTGAGTTAATTATTGAAGATGGTGTTGAGAAGAAGCTGCACATATCAGTGGAGAATCAACGGCATACTGTACAAGAGATGCATTAAGGGTTGAGGTATTTAAACCAATAGTTTCAGCTACTGGGTCCAAGACGTATCCATTAGCTGAGTTTGTCAACAGGTGAACTAAACATGTGTATAAGGTTATACCTCATCTCATAAAGGATTCTTGGGACTTCTTAGGTCATTTGAAGAACCATGTTTGGAAAGAAAATCTAATCTTTCTAACTATAGATATACCCAAGGATGATGGCTTAGAATATTTCCACTATAGTTTGAAGCACTGGTCTAACCCTTGCAATGATAAGATTAACCTTATTTTGCAACTAATGTTCTTAATTTTAGAACACAATTACATTTAATTTGAAGGGGAATTTTTCCAGCAAACAAGAGGTGTGGCTATGGGAGTATCCTGCACTCCTGCTGTTGCCAATTTGGTGTCCTTATAGGTTCATAGGTTCATACTAGGCTATCTGCCCTAGGGCATTTATAAACCTAGCCAGAATGTGTTTGGCTTTTGCCACCCATTTTAAATTTATTTTGCTATGCCCTTTTTCGAGGTTAGTATACTGTGCCTCTGTCTAACAGTGACACAGAAGTGATACCCGGGGTAAACCTACGATCTCCCATCCACTCATCAAGATTCCTCTTGAAGAGAGTCAATGAGGGACTCTGCCTAACCTGGACTGGGATTTTATTCCAGAGTGAAGGGAGCCTCTGGGTTATGAATCTGTCCCTCCAGCATGTCCCATTTATTTCAGTGCTGAGGTTCAAGTCTCTCGAGCGTGGCTCGATGGGATTTGGATTTTCTGAGCTGCAGCATGTCCATTAATTCCGGGTTGGACATGGCTTTATCGTCAGGCACAGATCGCCTCTAAACAGGTGGTATGCCACTGAGTAGAGCTGGAGTTTCTTTAACCGGGCAGCATATGGCATCTGTTTGAGCCCTTTGATCCTCTTGGTGAGGTACTTTTGGGGTCTTTCCAGTTGCTGCAGGTGTCTGGTAAGTTACATCCCAAAGGGGCATTGTACTCAATTATGGGCCTGATGAGGGATGAGTAAAGAGGCACGATGACCTCCCTGATCTAGATGTGAATCCCTTCATGATTAGGTGGGCTATATAAAATGTTTTTCTAACCACTTTGGCCACGTGGTTGTCAAATGAGAGATTGCTATCATCTTGGGTCCCCAGGTCCAAAATTACTTCTTTTGTACTTAATGGATTACCACCTATGTGGTAATTTGTGGGCACTTTGTTTTTGCCAAAGGGATGACTATACACTTTTGGCATTTAGCTTGAGGCCATGGCTCTGGCACCAGTTGTCTGTTTCTATGAGGCCCTTTTGGAGGATGCTTGTGTCAGCTGGAGAGTCAATTATGGCACCCAGTTTGCAGTCATCTGCGAACTTGGTCAGCCACAGTCCTTCTGTGTTGGCCTGTACCTCCGAGAAATATATACCGAACAAGAGAGGTCCCAGGACTGAGCCTTGTGGGACACCACTTGTAACTGGTTTGGAGTCTGACATGGCTCCAGCAATTCTAACCATGTGGGTTCTGTCCTTGAGCCAGTTTGCAATCCATCTAGTGACATAGGGGTTTATATTTAAGCTGGTGAGCTTATCTATAATGCCCGAGTGGGGTATTGTATCGAAGGCTTTTGCGAGGTCCAGGTAGGCTGTGTGGACCACCTTCCCCTCGTCAATGGCCTTGGTGACTGTTTCAAAGAAATCAACCAGGTTTAAGAGGCAGGATCTGCCCTTAACAAAGCCGAACTGGGTAGGATCCAGTGTCTGTAGGTCCCCAATATCTTTATTTATGAGGTCCATGATGATCCTTTCCATAGCTTTGCAGACCAAGCTAGTCAGGCTTATGGGACAATAGTTTCCAGGATCCGTTGAGGCACCACCTTTATGGAGAGGAACCACTGTTGCAGTACGCCACTCTTTGGACACATATCCTGTAGTAAGGCTGAGATTGAACAGTAGTTTTATGTTTGGGTTTAGCTCTTCTTGGAGTTCATGTAGGATGCAGCCCGGGACACCATCTGGTCCCATTGATGCTGTGTTTTTTGCTTTGGAGAGGGTGGCTCTTACCTGAGCATCTGAGATGTCAGGGAGGCAGCAGTCTGCTGGGATAAATATGGTGGGGGGGGGGGAGAAGTTTGCGCTGAACCTGTCAGCTATGATGTTGGCAATGTCTGTGGGTTCAGTGTATTTTTTGTCATTTTGGACTAATTCTGAGCATATCTGGGAATTACCACCCAGGTTCCTAACATAACTAAAGAAAGCCTTGTGATTATCCTTAGTGTCCTGTGCAATTTTTCTCTCGAAGCTGGCCTTAGACAATTTTATGAGTGCCCGTAGTTTTTTGCTAATACTGATCAGTGATGCCTTCCCTTTTTGGGATTTTGCTCTATCATTTAGTAGCTTCCTCCTTCTATTGTATAGTTTGTTAATGGCTGGGGTCCACCAGACAGGACATCTGCCTTTGGAGGATTGGGTCTTGGTTTTATTTGGGATTGCATGATCCATGCATTCCTGAAGGTGTTCATAGAATGCGTTTATAAAGGATTCTGCGGTCTGGGCCATATTTTCCACAGGCCCGGGGGCTTTGAAGGATTCCACCTCGGTTTTGAGGAGTGTGAAATTTGCTTTAGAGAAGTTTTTCACTGTGGTTTTCTGGGCAGGGGGTGGGGTCAGGATGTGAATATCCAGTGAGATTAGTTTATGGTCTGATCTTACCAGTGAGGGATACACTTCTGGTCTGGAGCATAGAGTCCCCATGTTGGTGATGATCAGGTCCAGTATGTTTTCCCCTCTTGTGGGAGTGGTAACAAGTTGTTCCATAGCATTTGAGTTTATAAATTCTAGGAACCTTTGGGCTAGGGTGTTGGAGCTAGAGTAATGCTCCCAGTCTATGTCTGGGTAGTTGAAGTCGCCCAATATAATGTTGTTTGGAGAGACCTTCATATTTTCCAGTGTTCTCAGGAAGGCTGAGTGGGGTTCCTGGGTTTGGGAGGGTGGTCTGTAGCAGGCTATAAACTGGAAGGCAGTTTTACCCACTGTTAGTTGCACATGGATAGTCTCTGATGCTTCATGCTTTGCCACCAACCTGGAGTTGTGGGTATCTTTGATGAATATCGATACTCCCCTCCTTTGTGGTTCAGTCCAAGTTTTGGGGCGAAAAGCATGGTATGAGGTATAACCTGGTAGTGCTGGGGTGCTCTCGGGAGCCCTGAACCAGGTTTCTGTTACTGCACAGATATCGATGTTCTCCATGCTAAGGAGAGTTTTGAGTGCGTGCATCTTGAGGTTTAGACTTCTGGCATTGAGTAGCATTACTCTTAGTTTCTTATCCCTTGTGATACCTATGGAGGTGGGTTTGTCTTTTGAGCCTTGCCTAAAAAAGGCACTATGGGGGTGGCAAGAGCCTTTGTCAATATCTGAAAGCCCAGGGGTGACAGGTGCAAGCTGTCCCTAGCGAAGCATCGTGGCTTGTCGAGCATATCATCCCAAGCTGACAGGCATTGGATCCCCTTTGAATGACACCAGTACTTAAGCCAATTGTTGAAATTGATCATCTTGTCTTCATATTGTGGCATCATTCTTGGTGAGGGTAAGATGCTACTCAAGGTCAGGGTCATACCGGCCTGGGCTACATGCTCAGAGAGCTCCTCTATGTCTCTTTTCATGTAGTCCAGGGAGGTACGTCTCAGGTCATTCACACCAGCATGGACAATGACTGAGTCATATTTGTACTTGCCTTGGAGTGCCCTGAGTGCTTGTGTTATGTGGTGGATCCTAGCGCCCGACAGGCTGCTCACCGTGACCCTCTCCTTGTTCAGTTGGGTTGAGAAAAACAGTTTGTACTAGACAGCCCCTTTGCAAACAGATTGCATTTATATGTAAGATTTTTGGATGACACATTTGTCTTATGGGACAGTGAAGATAAGGAAATGCATGCTTTTATAGACCACCTAAATAGCACCACTGATTTTTTTGCAATTCACTTACTCATGGAGTAAATAAAGAATACACTACTTAGACATTCTCATTTCACACCCACCCGCAGGTTTTAAATCAAATATTTACAGGAAGCAAACTTTTTGTAATTCCTATCTACATTTTGCAAGTTGCCATCCTATATGGCAGAAAAAGAGTCTAGTTAAGGAACAAGCCATTAGGGCGGCTAGTATGACATCGCATAGGGAGAATGTGTGATATGAGTTAACCAAGTTAAAGGACATGTTTTTAACAAGATCATAACCAGAACACCTTCTGGCCAGTTTGTTGTCAGATGTGTATAATGAATGGGGTAATAGATATAAACCTCCTTTGGGTAGCTGCCTAATTAACATATCAGGATGGGATGAGCACAAATATGAAAGGGCATTAGTAGTTGAATACCATCAATTCTTTAAGGAAATCAAGGCGATTAAAAAAATAAAAAAAATGGTGTATTTTTAAAACCAACTCGGAATTATATTCATTAGTGGGGCCTGCATCAGTATTTATTTCAAAAACTGCTCCAAATTTTAAAAGATTCTTGGAAAAAAAAACATGCCACTCTTTCTAAGGGCATTATTAAATGGGGATGGACAACCAGTGCAGATACATTACTAGGAACCAATTGCGGTGCTAGAAAATGTAATGAAAACAAAGATGACCTTCCATGATGGCAATTATACAACTCAAAGGGTGGTTTGCCTAGCGATGTGCGCAGGATGTCCGGCATTCTATGTTGGCAAAACTGAGCGAGCTCTCAGAACACGTATTTATGAACACACACACACACACACACACACACACACACACACACACACACACACACACACACACACACACACACACACACAAAATATTGCCAACAAGAATGATAATATTTTAGAAAAGGTCACACTGGATCTCAGAGGGGGGATGGAAGAATTACTTAAAAGTACATGAACTGTACTGGCAACTGAGACTGAAGACTACCTTTCCCCTGGTTTGAATGGCAGTGACTCAATTACACCTGTTTATAGCCCAAGTTTTTACAATTTTTTTTACATTTGTCACATTTGTACACATATTATTTTTAAATAATCAAATGTCTCGATGCACTTTGTTGTGCTGCCTTTCTGTTTGGCAAGGATTATGTGTATCATTGTTCATTACTGAGCATTTGTTGTCTGGCCCTTTAAAGAATACTACAGTTCTTATTAATTAAATAATTAACTAATTACCAATGGCATCTATTTATGTATTGTTTAATGGCTTTGTGCTTGGACCATTTTATTCTGATGCAGTCTCTTGTGTGACACAAAAGCGCTCATTTTATTTTTTCAGGTTGTTTTAATAAATTAATTATTGGACCATTTCTGGACCCTCATTCAACAGTGATTCTCTTTGATTTTAGTATCATAAAGGAACAGGTGGCAAAGTACGTAAGGGTACAGAAGACATTAGAGATAGTTGCAATTTCAGGCCATTAATAGACACTGATGGTTAAAATATTGTTTGCTAGTTAGTAACATAAAAGTAGTTTACTGGTGTAAGTTACTACAAATACACATGGATCTTCTTTAGATATGCCCATTACTTAAGTCGAGGCTTTTATCTGGAGTTTCATAGCTAAGGTTAGGAAGCAATTAAGTGTTGTGAACTACAGCTAATACTATCATCTTCATTTCTATTTGTTTCTTCAAGTAAATGTAAGTAAATTTGTGTTTTATATACCTAAGCCTCCCAGTCTGGGAATACTCTATGGCCCAAGATAGACTGCCGCAGTTTGTTTTCTGTAGGCCTCAATACTATGTAACCTATATGCCTGTTAAGTCAATAAAGATCTTGTTGAGATGACCTCTTCCAATTTTTTATCCTGTCGAAGGGACCTCTCCTGTTCTTTTAGCCAGTCACATATATCCACATGCTGGTCACAGTCATAGTTCACAACTTTCTAGATTTTCAAGGAATGTCTTGAATTTTGCCTCATATTTTTATCTATTCCTCATATAATTTGTGGTTTTCTGGCAAATCTTAGATGATAGAAGTCACTAAATAATAGCAGAAATTTGAGTTTCAGACTTCACACCCTTCAGAAAATACATGATAACACAAAGCCTACTATTCTATCAATTTTCTATGTTTATACGAGCAAGCTTTAAAAATTGTTCCAATTTTTGGGCCTTTGTCCTCCCTCTATTTTTGGCCCTGTCCATAATTTTTGTTCTAAAAGGTTGAGCGGTGTCATCACAGTCCATTTGTTTAGAAGTATAAGGAGCCCAACACTGTGTGCACAAGACATTTTCTAAGACTTTTCCCAAATTTTCCAAATTACTTTAATTAGCTGTTCTATATTATCTCAGGCCAGTTTTTATAGCTTATTTGTTACATGGGCAGCAGTTCAATCCAGTATAGCATCCACAGTGAGGACTGTCTGAAAATGTGATATATCTGAAAACTAAACTATGATAACAAAATAATCCAAAATGGATGTAAATGCTTTACGTACAGATATTCAGTTTTCTTTGATCCATTAATCAAGAAAATTACAACCAGAGCCAGATCCAGCAGTAGGTGACCAATGTAGTCGCCTAGGGCCCACTGGCTTGGGGGCTGCCACAAACTTGCATTTCATCTTTAAGAATGCACTCTGTGTGCATTACATTTCTTCCTTAAGGATGCACACAGAGTTCATCCTTACTAGCGTCTGTCCATGCATCTTTGGTACTATGTATGCACATTTAAACTGGAATGAAGCACAGTGTGCAATTTTTTTGAAATGAACAGCACATGGAGCATGGATTTTCCAAGTGAACATTATGCTTTAGGGTAGTGAAGAACTAACAAGCAAAGTGTGTGTGTGTGTGTGTGTGTGTGTGTGTGTGTGTGTGTGTGTGTGTGTGTGTGTGTGTGTGTATAAAATGCCCTAGTTAGGGGTGACAAGTTAATTTAATCAGGCTCAAGCTCGACCCCTGGACCTAAGTTAAAGGAGACAAGAGCCTGAATCCTCTACACAAACTACTAGACTATTGGCTTCAGTGCATTTTCAAGTAATTGTGAGGTTCCAGTACATTTTCAAGGAAATGTGAGCTTCAGTACATTTTCAAGGAAATGTGAGCTTCAAGGAAAGAGACGTTTACTACTGTTCATGCTAAGTCTGTTTTCAATGTGTAACTGCTTTGTTTAGCAAATGGGCATTACGGTTTGTGCTAGAGCATTTGAAAGCAGTGTTAGTTGCACAGCAAGTAGCATACTTGCTTTCAGTGCAGAATTATGTAGGTTCCACTCCCACAGCATGTAAATGGATCGCTGATGCTGTGCTGTACTTTGTGGGGTGGTGCCGAATTTCTGAGTGTGTCCTTCTTTGGATGAGAAGCTTTGTAACTATGAACCTGTTGTTGACTTGCCATCCATTCCGTATTGCATTATTAGCAGATTACCGATTTTTTTAATGCAACATGGGCAATTTATATTTCAAGGGCAGCAGGCAATGAATTTGTAGATGAAACACTGAATTTGCTAGTAGCAACCTCTTCATTAGTTACAGATCTCTTTAATGTGAAATTATTCAGACAAGTTTTACTTTTGCAGAGATTGTGAATACTGATCGATATTGGTGGACTATAATGACAGAAGTTTGAGGGAACCTTTTATAATTGAAATGTTCTGAAATGGGCAGTTTTGTCACTATTGGTCCATATGTTTTGTTTCATTGCTTACTGGAAAAAATGTTCAAAACTGTACATTGAAAACACACTCTAATAAGTGGTGCTGTATTATACAAAGAATATAATTTAGTACAATCAGTGAGATGAATCAAATAACACATGCACATGTGCATGGCTCTAAATGTGGGCAAGGAGCTTATGGTTTGAAAACAGTCCAAAGATAAACTTAATCTGCCACTGGCCAGATGCATTTGCTTTGAATGCGGGTTTCAATGTCATTTCAATTAATGTGAGTTTCAAGGGAAGAGACATTTTACTGTTAATGCTAAGTCTGTTTTTACTGTGAGACTGTATTGCTTTGCTTAGCAAATGTTTAATGGAGTTTGTTATATAAAACTTGAAATAAAAAAAAATTTAATTAAATCCAAATATCTGTAATCATTTTAGAAGTAAAGAAGAAAATAGTGTGTACAGTGACAGGTTTGAACAGCATTTATAGTAACCGGGGAAAAATAGCCAAGTGATGGGACACTGGAATGGCCGCGGGGGTGTGGGCTGCTGTGGTATCTCGATGCATTACTCTGTCTAGGGTCCCATTTGACTATGATCAGGCTCTGCTTACAACCAAAGAATCCTGCATTCTTCCTCGTATTTGCCTTTTGTCTGCTCGTTTTGCCAGTGATACTGCAGCCAAGATTTTAGGTACTCATTATCACTCAAAGCAGGGCAAATTAAAACAACATGTATGTATCAGTGGTGCATCCAAAATCTGAAATGCTGCATCTCAGGTTCCATAAATCCCTCACAATGAAAATCTATTTTCTTAATACATGTGGTTACTCAACCAGGGCTGATCATTTGCAGCATGGTGGCTCAATGGTTAACTTACCTTCCACAGAGCTCTAAGGCTCAGGCTTTAATTCTGACCTCTAGTCACTGTATATGTGTAGTTTCATTAAGTCCTTCTGTCTGCGAGCTTTTTTCTGAGCACCCCACCTTCCTCCTGATTTGCAAAAACATGCTGACTGACTTCTAACTCTGAACTGTGCATACAGACAAATAAATAATTACATTAAAATTATATTGATTATGGATTGGCATCTATTTATTTTTCACTGCTGTAACTATAGTAGAGCATGCGAGCACTATAATACAAATAGTAACCCCCGCACATTTAATTTCAGGAAAAACATATATCATTAATCACAGATAAATGTTCACATTTTCAAGTAATCTCTGTATAATTACTCAGCCTAAAGTAGTCATGGTCATCAGAGCATTCTCACACTGCAGAAGATGGTGACTTCCAATCAAGGAGAGACTGCAAGAATCAGCTGAACTGATGAGCCTAATTAGAATGGGGTGGGCTATATTACAGTAGGTTCAGACTTCAGCATGGTTACAATTTTACATAAATACCTGATCAAACAGTACTATGTGTGCAAGATAGTGTTCCACATCAGAATGTATACTGGAGCTATTTTGAGAAAGTTCATTTTGGACATTTGAGGTGGTTATAGGTATTGTACTGATAAAGTACACCTCAAACATAATGTATTTCATCTGGTTTCACTCAAAGACACATTAGTTCTCCCAAACCACTTTAACCAACAGATGGTCTTCAGCACCTATCAGTTATAGCCACTTTATTGACTGTGTATACCTTAGACGTCTGACTGTGATTAGATCTGTAGTATACCTCTCCACTTTTGCTCAAAAACTCCAGACAAAGCTAAAAATAATGGCAAGACAAATATCCAAAATAAGGGACACGTTTTAAATATTTACTCTAATTCACTTAAAAATGAACAGAATAACAGGTTTTGCATCAAAATGCATTTTCTGATAATACAAACTATGAAACTTTAAAGTCTGGCATTACTGACTGATTGCAGTCAACAGTAATTTATCAGAAAACCAAGGGCAAAAGTATGAGGCAAAATCAAGGACATTCTGCATAAAAAGAGACAGTATGTGGTATTTAACAGTAGCAAGCTTACAGAGTTTCAAGTAGGACAGCTGTTTTTTTTTTGTCTTCTCAACTTGAAATTGTGGAGAGTTCCAGTTCAGAAACTGCACAGGGCACTAGCTGACCTGTCTTGTCATTTATTCAAGTAATGCAATGGGGCATAACTGGACACCTTATTGACTTATCTACATAACAGGCAATACTATAATAAACAGAAACCCCACTTCACAGACTAACACACCTTCTCTACTGCTGAATATGTTGTGATGCCTACCACTGCTACCAATATGTGACATCCCCACGCTGGGCAAGTAATCAAGGAGACGGAGTCCTGACCACTAACACTGGAGAGGGACGTGCATTTGGAATACAAATGGATATACTCAGTATTTCCAGATGCAGACCTCTCTGCATCAAGTACAGTTTCCCTTAAGAGCATACAGGGAACACACTCAGCCCGGGGTCTGGATGTCTCTATATCTGTTTCCCTCCAGGCCCTCACCTGAGTGTCCAAGCTGAATCATCCAGCACCCTGTCTGTGAACCCAGTGCTTTGTGTCCCTGCCTCAAGTAGCTGACACACACACACACACACACACACACACACACACACACACACACACACACACCTGGGAAAGGCTGGCACAGATTTACCTGCTGTGTCCCCTTCTGCCCAGAGTATAAGGTAGTTATCAATGCCACCAGACACTCCACAATCAGCTGCTCTAAGGCGCTTAACAAAGGGCATCCAATTATATTGTGCAATATTAATACTAATACTAATGGTAGTAGTTGACCAAGATGGCTAGGCTTTCTGGAGTGGCCCACACAGTGTCACCATATAAATATGTCTTCTCAAAGGTTAGATACTTTCTACAAGAACCAGCTACAATAAAAGTTTTAAATATATTTAATAATAAAAGAACATGAAAATACTGAATATATATTCACAGTACACCACAGAGTTCATAACACAGGAGATATCAAAAAGAACATTTAAGCTTCATTATATTCTTGACTAATCTGAAAGAATTACTGTTCCCTAGTTTAAGTTACTCACTACTACAAGGCAAGATGCTGTTCCCCAAAACAGAATATGCAATACTCTGAGATTTCTCTTTGTAATATCTGAAATATAATTTCCAAGAGGGCTGTCAGAATGACCTCATCTAATTACATGACTCTAGGTTCTCACAGTATTCTCCTTTGCAGCTAAGACAGGAATTTAGCATAAATGGCTACAATACACATCTAAATGTTTATGGCAATGCCTGGTGCTTCCCCTCATTTTACTGAGCTAATGAACAAAGGTTTTTTCCAGACCTAGCATCTCAGGTCCTATTCAGCACTGTGGGGTACCATTTTAATGGTCTAACAGCTCATTTACAGTTCTCTTATTTTTCTTAAAGTTAGCTAGCTGGTACATTTAACCCAGTTGCAATAATACATGTGTATTTCTTTTCATTCTAGCAGGGTGCACTGTTGATATATTTTAACACAGGCAATAATGGGGTTAAATCTACACCAGGAACAGGCTCCATGTATGCTTTGGATGATATCAATTTACTGGTACATCAAAGTGATTCAGAAAATATACAGACTAGCAATGCAGCCAATGGACATACAGTACAACAACCAGTGAATGAACCAAGCACATCTAATACTGCTTCAGCTTCTCATTCATTGGCTACTAAAAAGAATAAGGAAATTACTTTGATTTTTCAGCATCCTCAACTGGTGATGCATTTGAAATTACAGGAAGAGATATATTCGAACAAACATAATGCATCCAGAGAACACTCAGTACAAAAAAAAAGAGGGAGAGGCCAAAGGAGGTCTCATGTACACAGCAAAATTTGAAAATTAGGTACTGTGCCAGCTTATTCTATAATTATTTATCAGATGTTGACTTAATGGCGGCAGATATATCTTTGCTTCAAAAAGGTTTGAATTTCATACCAGCGAGTACAGACAGTTTAACTGATGTGCTTACAGACTTAAAGTTGTTTACACGTAAGTTGGACTTGAAGCTGATTTTTAAGAATAGAAAGACATGCATAAATGGGCGTGCCTTCGTTGAAGGTTGGGTGTCGGGCTGGCACCTCGGCACCATAAAAATAGACTGCCAATCATTAGCAGACCGGAGTTACGCTGTGGCGACCCCTAACCGGGAAAAGCCGAAAGAAAAACAACAACATTAATACATCTAATCTTGTCTGCAAATGCAATAGTCGTTTTGTTCCTAATAGTCATCCTGTTGTTTGTGCATTTTATAATGTATGTCAGCTCCACTTACAATACCTTTATGACATGCAGAAATTTTGTAGGTTCTGTAATTTATCTAGAGAGGAACAGGACGCTCTTATTGGGTTGAAAAAAACTGAAAATATTGTAATAAGAGAGGCCGATAAGGGTGGAGTAATCATTATAATGAATAAGAATGATTATTTTCAATCTTTATACCCACTTTTGTCTGATTTAAATACTTTTAAAGAAATTACTGATGCTGATATTAACAGAATGATTAGCAAGGTCAGTGTGACTATCTATGACTTACAGATGATGAATGACATTAATATTGATACCCTTAATTAATTTACTGTAGCCTTTCCTGTTATACCAGTAATGTATGGTTTCCTAAGGTGCAGATATCTTTAGATAATCCCCCCATGAGGTTTAGTGTCTCTGGGAGGGGATGGCTCACTGTGCCTATTTCTGTTTCTTTACAAACTGTTCTATGTTCATACCTCAAGTATGTAAAAAGTTATATTAAGGATACTGCTGATTTTCTCATTCAGCTGAACTCTTGGTATAAAAACAAGACATCTACATGCTTTATGATGGTTGTGATGGATATAAAATCCCTCTTCACTGTAATGCCAAATGCATATAGGTTATCAGCAATTAGAAATTTACTATTAGAAATTGACTAACTAATGGGTTGACAAATAGAAACAATCTGCAAGCTATTGGAAATTGTATTGGAGAATTACTTATTTGTGTTTAATAATAAATATTACCATAAGATGTTGGGGGTAGCTATGGGTACCGCTGTCACTAATACTTATGCTACGTTGGTCTTAAATAAATGGGAGAATTAGGTTGTGGATGATGTTTTTTTCATTTGGAATGGCACTAATGAAAAACTTAACCAATATTTGGAGTTTTTGAAAAATAGTACAATTTTTTTTGAAATTTTCTATGATTAGTTCTAAGAATAGGGTTGAATTTTTACACGATGCCATTCACTGTGATGGACTAGATATGCATACATCAATAAACCAGTACATGAGAATAAGTATCTACTAATTACATTTCAAATGATGCATTCAAGTCGATTAGATAGTGACTTTGCTAGTTATCAGAAACAGATGGAAGAAATGATGAAGGAGTTTATAGAGAAGGGTTATGAGCCTGATATGTTAATTAATCTTTATAATGAGGTGACTGTGAAGAAGCACTGTGGCTCAACCATACTTTAGTAATGAAGTAGAACATTTTGAAGCTCATAGTAGTATGAATAGTAATAATAATAATTTTACGCTATATACCAACATATAGCAGATGTAGTCATCAAGTTAGAAAAATTATATCTGATAACTGGGGCATTTTAAAAGCTATGCCAGAGTTGCAACAATTAGTTGGTGACAAGCCAAGATTTGCATATCATAATTGCCCCAGTCTTAAATGATAATTATGTTATAGAGATATATGGAGTAACTCTTATCAGGTATAAATAAAAAGGCCACTTACCCATATTACAACTGCTGTTGATGTAATTTTATTAACAGAGACCCTAGCTATACTCATCCATTAACTGGTAAGACATACAATTTTAGGTGCTTTGCAACTTGCAGTTCAATGAATGTAGTATATCTGGCAACGTGTAAGTCATGCCCTAGTTTCTATGTTGGCAAATCAACTAGGAGACTTAAGGATAGAATTATTGAACACAATTCGGATATTAAACAGAACATATTGACAAATGTTTTAGCAAAACATATTAATGAAACCAGTAAACTACATTCTTTTACCTTTAGAGTTATATATGTTATTTATAAAGATATTAGGAGAGGTGATTTTAATAATAAGTTGGAGATGAGAGAATATAGATGGATTATACAGTTACATGCTGACCAACCAGTAGGTTTAAATCAAACTGTAACATTAAAACCTATTCTTAAATATAAACAGACTTGTTTCAAATGAAAAGGCTTTATTGAATTTTTATTTATTTTGTATTCTTTTTTATATATAACTGATGTTTTTTAGAAAATCTATTATATGTCTTTAAATTTAATAGACTAATTGTTCTTGTTTTCTTATTGGTTGTGATATGGGATGAAATGTTATTTAACTCATTAACCCCGAGTACCGTCACATAGCGCCTCTGTGCTTAAATGTATTTGGTTGAATAATGATGTTAACATTGATGAAGGGTTTGTGACCTGAAAGCTTTTCTTTTTGTATTAAAGTTTACTGTTTTATCGTTATGTTGCTCAGTTCCTTTTTTTTTTTTTGTTAAACACAGGCAAACCTCACAAATACATTTTCAGCACAAGCATCTTGTATAAATCAGTTTGATATTCAAAGGACATATCGTTCTTTACAAAACCCCAGCTGGCTATGCTGGCATTTGCCCATATCATCACATATGTCTTTTCAGCACTGTTTAATTTTCAATTGACACTGCACACAGCATGTTTTTCACCTAGCATATCTTGGGATATCACTATTCCCAAACCTAAAATCAGAAGAAACAAATCTGGTTCAGAATATAACATTATTTTTAGCTTATTAAGTTTTCTATCTGCCTCAAGAGACAACTACACCTTGTCAGGAACACTTTCTTTTGTGAGATCTGTCAAAGGGTATGCAATAGTTGCAAAACAAGATGCAAATTTTCTGTGATGCTCAAATAGTTAAAAAAAAACATTCAGCTGTATTTTAATGGAAGGTATAGTCCATTTTTCTATGGCCTACGTTTTTCACTATATGTGTTTTTTTATCAATCATTTACTATATGGTAACTTGGTTATTGGCTTCCACTATGCCAAACTCACTCTTTAACATTGACAGTCAAGCCTGCCAATCTTAGACATTCTAATACAACTTGCCGTTTTGCAAAGTAAGACTCCATATGGATAGACGATCGTGTCATCTTGGTATGCATATTGTGAATCGAGCTTAGGAACTGGTACTCTTGAGCTGCTCCCTTCACTCTAACTCCTCCATCACTCCTAATTCGAGTATCCTTTAAATTTTGTTTCTTATTAATTGTTTCTGTGACTCCTGTACTCTCTTAGACCTCAGTTGAACCTTCAGTCCAGCTGTTGCTGTTCTGTCGGTCAAGTTCTCCAAGGTATGTCAGAGAACACTCCTTTATTTCTTAATAATAGTATCTTCTTTCGTGCTTTTGTACTTTTGATAAGAATTCCTGTAACTGTACTTCAAGTCCAGATTCTCTGGTCTATCCCCTGTGAAATTCAGCTGGCAAGCTAACAAAAGAGGTTTATATTTCTCTCCATGGCTTCAGCACATTAATGTGACAGATTTACACAGGATTACATCAAATGGGCCTTGACACATAGCCAGAAATGTGTTTTCTGCATCAGGAACTAATACCTGACCCCATGCGTTAACTTGTCTGAGGTGGGCATTCTTTTTACAGACTTGTTGCATCTCATGGATCTCTGCATGTCCTCATTTACTATGAGCATGACAAGTATTAGTCTATCCTGCAAAATAATGTGATTTTCTATCCCTCTCTTAAATTGTGTCTTCTCTTTTACTTAGGTCTCTTTAGCAATAAGAAGCAGAGCTCTGGGATGTCTGCCATAGAAGAGTTAAAAAGGGGGTAAATTGAGCTGACTCATGTGTCACTTCTCACCTAAAAAAAGAGTAACAGCTGGTCCCTGTTCTTAACCTGTGCTTCATTTACTTTCCTTAGCATGGATTCCAGTGGTTTACTGAAACTCTCTGATATATCATCAGTCTGTGGATGCTGTACTGATGTTTTCAACTGCTTAATTTTTAAAGCATTGGCGTAACTGATGCAATACTCTTCACATAAAGGGAGGGCCTTGGTGAGTATATATCTCTTTAGGGCTGTCCACTCTAGAAAATAACAGTACCAGGTCTTTGACCCTCTGTAATAGGTTAGATTTTGTAAATTAATCTACTACTAGTATGTATCCATTACCTAGATTTTATTATGGCCCTGCAGTTTCCATAGCAATGCATTCAAATGGTATCTCCATTATACACAATGGAGTCAGCAGACTCAAATCTGGAATGGGTTGCAGTTTTCTGACATTCTGGACAAGAAGCACAGGAAATCTCTATTTCTCTCATTATATCTAGCTAATAAAGTCTGACTAACACTCTTGCCTTAATTTTATCCAACCCCCAAGGGACCTTCTAATACAGGATATAGGCTAACTTTATGACTAGTGTCTTATAAAGTTTTGACACTAATAAGTAATGCAATATTTCCTGCCTCTCTTTACTTACTCTGTATAAGAGATAATATTTTAACTGAATTGGGTGTAAGAAACTAAAGGAACATTTTGTTCGTTAGCTTACCCCATGACCTTACTTTAAGTACAGCAAGACAGAATATGGCTATCATCTTCCCATTCTGCCTTGTTAACATTTATGAGGCTAAGGATGGTATTCATAGTTGTTGCGCAAACATGTTAGGAGTATCCAGTCTGTGAGGGAGCATAGCTAGGAGGGGAATCACAAAGTCCCTTTATATTAATGCACACTGCTTGTGATTTGCAGTAAGAAAATTAAGATAATGAGATGTAAATAAGAAATTGTGTTAAGAGGCGTATGTTAATGAAGTTGTTTTGCAACTCATTGTGAAATACCCATGCTCTGTGCTGCTTGTCTTGTATTTAGTTTGCAATCCATAATCCCTTCATACACAAGTGCTTAAATGACACCAAAATTAAATGTTTCCCCAGCGACCCCTTCAGTACTTTGTCCAAGTATGCACAAGTACTTCATTGAACCAAAATTAATCATTTTCCCCTTGATCCCTTCAGTAGTTTGACCATGTATGCACAAGTACAAAAAACTCCAAAGAAAAGTATTTTCTGCATTGATCCCTTCAGTAGTTTGGCCACAAGCACAAAATGACAATAACACAAACATTTGTTGAAGTGAAGTTAATAATCTTACATTTTTTCCTTCAAATCAGCTAATTAAATTCCCCCTGACTCCAGTATTCCTCCAGTAAACTGGTGTTTACTCCTATAAGTTCAGAGACCTTTACATCATTTGTATGCAAATGAGCCCCTTTCACATTCATCTCTATGAATCATAGTATACACTAACATATAAGGTACCTTATCCTTATAACAGCTCTCTCCTAACTTGTATACCTTAAATACTTTATGCTTTAACTATATGGAGCTGTGTTTAACTAAATGCCTCCACTTTTCTATAGTCAGTAAAAAAATCACAGCTGACCTTATTTACATAATGACATAGCACCATTCTACACATATCAATGCTACACAAAATCTTTGGGCAGGACTATGAATACTACCCTAACTTGTAAGTCTATTAATTGAGCATTACTTTCTTAACTAGCTTGTCTTGAGATGGAAGGTATAGCTTTTTCTTTCAAAAACAATAGCATTGATGACTTTCCAAGATGGCTGCACATTGATCAACAGCTTAATTTCAGCTCTACCAGTGTGAAAAAAGAAACTGATAAATAAGGGCCAGTAATTCTAATAGTTACAGTAAAATTTAGTTAGTGGCTAGTAAGTACACTGCCTGGATGACAGCAAAGTAGAAAGTTAGACTAAAAGAAAATCAACCAGCAAAGGTGAAGAGAAAACACTGACTCAAATACTTCTGCAGCTGTTCAGTAAAAAGCAGTTCAAGCTCCAGCTTTGGTACAAGAGATGGCTTCCAGTAATTTAGAGGAAAAAATAAATCAAATGTACTTGGAGCTGATAAAAATAACTGAAACATTGAGGAAGTATATCAAATCAGATAACAAAAGGCTCAAAAAATGGAAGAAGCTTTAAACAGCTATTCAGATCAACTGAAAAAATGAAAAAAAATCAGAGTTCACAATGAAAAAAGGCTGTTTCAAAAATGGTACAGTTAGAGGACAAAGGACTTGGAAAAAATCTGAGATTTTCTGCTGTTCCATAGAAACCTGAAGGAACAGACTGCATAAATTTTACGAAAGCACAAATAAGTAATTGGACTAGTATTCTGCAGCAGGATCTGTTAATCGAAAGGGTGCATACTCGAAACCTGGCCATGAGAAAGCAGCCAATACCTGTATTACTAAAGATGCAATCATACCAGCAGAAAAAAAATAATCCTGATAAAAATGTGGCAGAAGGGCAAAGTATTAAAATTGGAGACAGTAGAGTGTTAGTGGAAAATGATTATTCACTGTACACCAGGCAGAAGAGAAGCAAATGTATCCCAGAAATCAGGAAATGTCAATAGGCAGATGTGAGATTCAAGCTGCTGTATCCAGATGTCTTCAGAATATTTTTCCTGGAGGATCAAAGTAATTTTTTTGATGCCGAATAGGCTAAGGAGGAAATACAAAAGACTGTCAAATAAAAAGTGAACAATCAAACAGATTCTCTCTCTTCTCATTATTCTGATAATAAAGCTCATAGAGAGATGTTACCAATGAAACCTTTTCCAATGTTCCAAAGTAAAATTATTGAGAGTCAGAAAAAAGCACAGGAGTTAACTGGAAGAGTTGGTAGTACCTTGCACTTCAACCAAAGTCTGGGAATGGGAGATAAAGATGAGCAGGAAGAAGACCAGCAGCACTGAAATTAGTGAATAAATGCGAGACCATAAAGCATAAATCACAATTGTGAAATATAGCTTTACAAGCAGAAGTGGCCGAGAAAGATTGGATTTTTGTTGTCTTTGTTAAACTTGTGGGAGGACTGAAAGGCATATACACTTCTTCATGTCATTAATATTTGGAAGATCAAAAAAAGGGAAAAAAGTAACTGCAAGTAAAACAGTTACTGTTCTTATAGAACATTTCATGATACGATTTGCATGTTAGACAGTAAAGCATTTCAGTGATTGCTATATGTGATAAAGATACTAAAGTAAATGAGTATTTTTTTTTGTTTTAAGAAATGTAGCATCACAATGTAAAAAGAAAAGAAAGGTTGGACAAAGCAAGTTTAAGTTAATAGACTATCTTGGGCTGTCGGGGTGGGAGATGAGTTGTAAAAGAACACTCATTATAATACTTGTAAAGTTAAAACATTTTCTTTAACTTTTGCAAGGTGAATATCTGGATAAATTACCTTAGTGTAATCTAATGACAATTTTTTGTGTAAGCAAGTGAGCTTTAAAAATAAGAAACCACAATGCAATGAACAGTTTTCTTGTAGCAAATAAATGCTCAGTGTGTGTTGAGGTCTGCAGCTCAGGGCAGCTGTATATTCTGTTCTTATGTTTCCATGGAAACAAGCTGATTACAGGTGAAGGAAATGTCGAGAGGTATGGACATTGATTACTGACAGAAACATAAAATTAGAAGGTACAAGGGCAAGCAGGTTAGTAAAATTGAAAAGAGGGAGCAACTTTTGTGGTGCCTAAATATTTCAATGCATTTACTAGAAATGTATATAATATAGTTTTATTTAAAGGTAGCCTGTACACTTTTTCATAAGGCTAAAAGTTAATATTTTCTGAACACCATCAAGTTGTTTTTCACATCTGGAAGGGGAATTAAAATAAGACAGGAACAGACAGCAACTATCATAAATAGGAGCACAGGCTGTGACATGTGTCTGTGCATGGATAACCTTAGTGCAGCTGTTGATTTGGGAAAATTGTTCCTATCAGGAGTGTTAAACTTCATTATTTGAAGATGTACATAGTTCTGTATGCTTGTTTTAAGTTAGTTTGGGTGCTTAGCTGGTGTGTTTTTTGTTTTATTTTGTTTTTTTGGTTGAGGGTTTTCAATAAAGCAAAAAGTTTAGTAAAATGAGACATAGCTTCAAATGGATATGACAAAAACCAACTGTATAAAGGATCAACATGCCAAGCAATTGTGGGTGCATGTAACACAAAAGCTGGAAATAGACATTTTATAAAAGCCTGTCATATATAATAGGTGAGAATAATAATTTATTGTCATAATGGCTACATTATCCACATTACTTTGGAACATGAATGGCCCTACAGGTATAGATAAAAAGGTAAGAGTAATGAATTATATTATGAAATGCAGAATGCAAAAAGCAATGATATACTGTAGAAGACACATTTGGAAAGAGGTGAGCATTTGAATTTGATAAATAAAGAATGTCAGAATGGCTATTCAACAGAACATCAGATGCAAAGGAAAAGGGAGTACTTATGCTAACTGCTAGAGGATCTCCAATAGTGATAGAAGAGGGAAAAATATAATGATGGTAGATTTATGGTTGTAAAGGGCTTCTGGCAAGTGGGAATAACACTGGCATTTATTTATATTCCACCTAAAACTACTTTATGGATCTTAGGAAACTTTTTAGAGAAATCATAAGCTTTCAAAATTGAATATTACTTATAGGTGGAGACTGGAACTTGATTTGCAACTGTTAGATGTGTTTGGGGGGCCTAGAGGGGAAATATAACAAAAGAGGGTGGATTTCTGAAGAAACATATGAAAATATTTGGTATAGAAGACATAAGTTCAGTAGTAGGAACTTAGAAAGAATTTATATAGTACTCCCCAATATACAATAATTGGACTAGACTATACAAAAATTGTACTTTATAGGAACATGTGCATTTAACTGAAAGCTTTGACACACTCCAGTAACATGTTCCAATAATTACTAAGATAAAAATGCATTGTAATGAAGTAAAAATGAGGCACTGTTGCTTCCCCACCTACATGTTAAAAAGAGAGGAATTTAAATAATTATTCAAGAGTATTAGGGAAGAATTTCTTCAGAAGTTATAGCTAGAGAATGAGGTAAAATTAAAGTGGAATTTCAAAATAGGGTAAAATTAAAAGAAATAGAGATATGGTTAAGGAATAACAATAATTACTTAGAGGGTATGACAAAGGTTGAAATACTGCAGAATAAAATTAACTCATAAAACAAGAGGTCCAACTGCAGAGTGCTAAAAATCAAATAAGGCAGTATCTGGATAATATGTATGACTTAGAAAGATTGCTATTAAGCAACTGTTTTTTGATAATAACTCCAGAGCAAAATCTTTTAGCACAATGACTTAGGCAACAAAAAGTAGAAAGAGTTGTTGCCAAACTTAGGGAGCCAATGACAAGAAAAATAATCAGATATCCTGCAGAAGTATTAGTGTTATTTAAAAAAATTATGAACATTTATATAAAACAGAGAAATGTGCAAATCAATAAAAATCACAAATGGAAATATTTACTTAAGTATGCAAAGGTTAGATGAGCCAAACAATTAACAGTTAAGATAGGAAGAGATGAGATAAAAATGATGACGTATAATCAATCTGCAGGAATGCCTCCAGGAATAGATGGTATTCCTGTGGAAGTTTGGAAGCTAGGAAGGAAGAAAGTGTTAAACATCTGGAAGGTTTGTTTAAAATGTTTTAAAAGAAGGGAAAGCACCAACATCCTGGAAGAAAGCTGTGATGTCTGTTATACCTAAAGATGGTAAACACCCATCAACCCAGATTCATATAGACACCTTTCACTTTTAAATCTTGATTATTCAGTGTTATAGCTATAATAGCTAAAAGAATGGCAGAGGTGTTGCCAAAACTGATAGATATGGATCAGTATGGTTTTGTGGAGGGAAGGCAAACATTTGGCAAAATTAATAGAACAAAAATATAAGAAAACACTGCTGTTGTTGGGTTTTGATGCAGAGAAAGCATTCAATAGAGTAAGCTGGGTTTTTATAAGTAGGGCAATGAAAGCATTTGCATTCCCTGATACAATAATAAGGAGGATATATGAGGAATCAGAGGCAAAGATTAAAGTGGGAGGGTTCCACTCTGATAAGTTGTGTCTGAAGAGAAGAACAAGGCATGGATATGTGCTTTCTCCTTTGTTATTTGTATTATATTTAGAGCCATTAGCAAAGAAAATAAGGAACTCAGAAATTTAAGGATATAATTGGTATGGTAATCAAGAAAAGTTGGTTTTATTTGCAGACTATATTATTTTGCACCTAATAAAACCAGAAAGGAATATCTCAATGGTGTGGAACATTCTGAGACAGTTTCAAGTCTTTTTGGGATACAAAATTAATGAAGACAAAACAAAGGCACTGAACTGTGTACCCACACATGAATTGGTTCAGTAATATCAATATTTATGGGGACATGATAAAATGAAGTATTTAGAAGTATGGGTTAAAAAGGATTATGTTATGGAAGATAAACATATGTAGGAAGAGGCTAAACAAAAGACAATACAAAAACTGAGAAATTGGAAGCTCTTCTTTATGGATATGGATAGCAAAATACAAGCAGTGAAAATGTTTTTAGTCCCTTTAGCTTTATATACAGGTCTGTCATATTTTTTTTTTTCATCCATAGGAGAAGTTTTGGATAGTAATTAATTAAGAGTTGAAGGATTTTATCTGGGAGGTGAAGAGGGCAAAGTTCAAGTGAGATAAGATGATCCTTTCAACAGAACAAGTTGGTTTAGGATTACCTGATTTAAAGGGATAGTTTAGAGCTACACAGTTAACGGTCATATACATAACACAAGCAGAAAGCTATAATTCAAAGTGGAAATGGATGATGATGAAGCAGAAAGGAAATTCAAGAAATAAGGAAAGAATGGGATTTTGGATGCAGATCCTTAAGTAAAATAACAGCCAAACAGATATTATATTCATGAAGTAGCAGAAAATATTGTAAAAACCAAGCCAACACGAGACAGGAGAAAGGAGATTCTGCTGTTAAGGATAACTACAATTAAATGTACAACAAATAGGCAAGAAGGAGCTGAAATTTAATGGAGAAAACTGGCAAAGGAACCAAGATATTGTGATCTAATAACTAGAGAGGGAAAGGTAAAAGAATGTGAAGAGGCCAAGAAAACATTTTATTGCAGGCTAGAAACTGCCTTCCCTATTAAGGATTAATATCAGAGTATAGGCAAAGAGAAAGTGAAATGAGAGTCCTAAGTGAAAAACCTGCTTTAGTAGAGTTTTTAGTTGAATCTAGAAGAGAAGCTGCTTCTAAAAATAAGATAATACAGCATATCAAATATTGCACAATAACTATAGGAATCAATCAGAGGAGAAGAGAAAAGATTGTGAAGAGAGACTGGATAAGCAATTCGCAAGTAAACAATGGGAGGACATATGTATGGCTCTGAAATATGCAACAAAGTCTAGAAGATTTAGGATTATTTCTTGGAAGCGTTTGCATAGGTATTTTTATACCCCAAGAAGACTCCAAAGAATTTTTCCTCAAGTAGGTGGCAAATACTGGAGGTGTGATGGGGAAGGAAGAGGTAACTGGGAACATATGTTTTGCAAGTGTAATAAGCTAGCAGCTTTTAAAAATTCCATGCAGAGTACTCTGTCAGAAATACTGGGTGAGCAAATGGGTATAACTAAGGAAATTACTTTTCTGAGCTGAGATACAGGATCTGAATTCCCTAGACATAGTAAGCCCTTCTTAAGTTTAATTCCAGTGACTGCAAAACAAAACAATTACTAGAAACTAAAACAATGAGTGAGAAGGCCACTGAAAAAAACAATCCGTAAAAACAAAATGAAAACTTCAGCAAAGCTAGAACTTCCACTGAGTGACCTCCCAAACTCTTGCATCAGAGGTACATGGGATATATGCAAATGATCCTTATGAACATCAGGTGTTTCAGCTTATTGGTGATTCTGAATGCCCATGACTTGTTTTGTTTTACTGGACAATTTCAGGCCAATAAAGCCAAACCCCACTAGTGAATATGCATATTTCGGCCTTATGACCTCTGGAGTTGCTAGAGTTTTCATTTTGTTTTTACTAATTACTAGAAAATGGAAATCGAAGTCTAAACCAAATGCATTTGAAGTAGTGAATATTACTACAGAGATAAAAAATATGTGCAGAAACCCTGGGACTGAAGCATAGATAATCAAATAGAACCAAAATCACCCATGTAGCGAAGACTCGGGAGCTCTATATTATTAAAACCATGGTTAAGCACTTTCGTCTGTAAAAAATATCTTTAGAACCACAAATGAATCAAAGAAACAGAGACTCACTAATGTGACTCCTTAACAAAGTTTCAAACAACAACACACCCACACAAAAAAAAACAATCACAAGTAAGCATAGTGAAAAAGTCTGCCAAAATATTTAAAGGGACATAGCCAAAACACTGTTGATCACATAGCACATTGAACATACCAAACAAATGAAGAGCTCCCAAGTCTTAATTACCCATTTGTTTTTGGTTCAATTATCATAAAGATAAAATAATTGAAAGTGAAATCTTTAAAAAAGGGTAGGAGCAATTTACATAGAAAAACTGGAAATTGTGGAAACAAAACATGCAAAATAATGTTTTGGAGGAGGAGTGAGGTTTAAGGAAAAGCAGGAATTGTGCAATTTATGTAATGCCAGATTGATGATAATCATACAAAACAACATATGTGATGTATAATGTTTGTAACTGTGAATACGCAGTTTATTTTCTTTTACATAAATGTATGTCTGCCTATGTCTTAAGTGATAATTCAATACAGGTGTTAAAAACATACCTCTCAACCATACATAATTACTTGGTATTTACTGGTTTTGAGAGCAAAATAATGGGGTGCTATGAAGTCCCGAGTGGACCCCTTCAATTCTGATTTTTTTCATTTTTTTTACTATTGCAAGTTGCTGCCGACATCATCATGCATCACCAGCATGCAGGGACATGCATAATGATGTTAACTTCATGAAGCAGACTGCCTGCATGTTTGGAATTTGAAATGGAAATAGTATTAGCAGCAGCTGCCGAGCAGCACAGCAGTGAGAGGAGCTTGTCTTGCAGGGCTGTTCAGTGTTTCACAGTGTTTACAATTTAATTTTAAGTTCTGACAAGTACATAGTACTTCAAGTTCTGCACTGCAGAGTCTGTCCAGGCTGTCCAGTGCCCACCTGTGTTCCGCACTCACTTCCAGTCCCAGCGAGGATTCAGGAATTTACTTTCTCTGGTGGCTTGACCACCACCTCCTCTGGCTCCAGGTAACCAAAAAAGAAAAAAAAAATAATAAAGTCCGATCCTTATTGCCTTAATGCCTTGTGTAATAGAAACTGTGTCTGCTGAGTGCCGATAGTCTAGCTTTTCAATCCAATAAAAAAAGCCATCAGTTCACACTTTGCAGCAGGAGCAGTTGCATGAGTCAAGTCTACTGAAAATAGGCCGCTATACCCTTACTGGATATGTCGATCCCAAGTGTTATGTTTTGGGTGCCTCTGTCTGTATAGCCTTTGATTAAGAGACCAGCACACTCTTTCTTACTGCCACAACTGAATCAGACTTTAACTTGAACAAAGTGCGATTGATAGAAACACTTGGACTGGTCTGAGTGAATCAAAGAGGGGAATAAGAATTCAAAATTTCTAGCTGCATGCTGTAAGTAACCATGGCCACTTATAGTGCAAATCCATTGTACTTAGTCTTATTGGAGTTTAACAAAAATTGGAGAAGATGCTTAGAAAAAGCGCCTTTTTCATGCCTTGACTATGCCTAGCAATTAAAGAGGATATAATGTCTTATGGATGTTAAACCCAATCTGTCTAGTGTGTGTGTGTGTGTGTGTGTGTGTGTGTGTGTGTGTGTGTGTAATGTATGAACACAGTTAATCTGTATTTCCAGACCATCCACAGACATTCTTTCTTGGAAAATTGTGCAGTTTGGTTAGACGACTGCACATTAGGTTTATGTGGTTGATCGGCATGGATTGGTTTTTACTTGATAGAGGGAAGTGGTTATTTGGCAAATAGGAAATGAATGTTTTACTCGCAATATCAAATTATACATGCTTTTTATTGCCTTATAAAATATTAGCACCCTCATTCTGACATTGATTTCATGTAAAATGTTCAATTAAGGATAAGGCAAGAATAAATTAGGTCCAGATCTGATCAGTTCTCGGCAAGGAGGCAGGAGCTGCCCCAGTGTCCATCTGCTGCAACATCAGAAGGCAAAGCAAAGCACTTCTTCACTAGTATTTATAAGTTACTGCCTCTTTAATTCACCAGTGTCTTCATTGTCATCTAGTATAATGCTGGGTGCACATGGGACTTGCAAAGACATACAATACTGACAGAAAAAAAAAAAACACCATATTTCTTACCGGCACTGAAACTAATGGTTTCCCTCATGTAATATTGTGCAAGTCCTTTGTTTTGCCATCAGATAATTATATCGCTAGTGGCTTCTGTTTTACAAGATAATTTAAGTATGGACCTAGCTGCATACAAAGTATACTGTTTATTAGTTAGGGCAGGCCACCTGAGAAGCAATTTCTCCTTCTCATATTCTCCCACACTACTGCTCAATCAACTTCATCTCTGTGGTAAATAGAACCTTTGAAAACTAAATGCAACTTGACCTTTGACAAAATAAATGGAACTCTTGAAATGTTAGTTGACAAAAAATGCTATGTGGCAATTCAACTCGATACAATGCTAACTTCTATGACTTGTATAACTTTGCTATCTCTGTTAACTTTGTATTGTGATACTATGTGTCCTTATGAAATGTAATGCTGAGCTTTTCTTTTCTTTTGTATTGTACTATTTGTCCTATGAGATTTATGTGGAGCTTTGCTCCCCGGGCCTCCACTGTGAATGGGCAATCCAGCCCAGTCGGACTTCCCTGGTAAACAAATGTTAAATAAAATAAATAATGTACTTTGTAAGCCACCAGCACAGATCCATATGTCACACAAAAACCTATACAGAATGAGGTAACTATATGCCAAGTCTCAAATGGGAACTGCTTAGTTAATAAGCAATTGTTGTGCTTAATAAGCAATCATCATAGTTAATAATTGTATTTTAGGTTCTTACACAAGTTTAAAGTTTGATACAATTTGAAATGCTAATATAAACAAAACACTATTGTTCTGGTTATATTTCATATTTAATATTATAGCAATAACCCACGCCTGGGTGTGGGTAATGCTGGATTTACCCACGGTTGGTGTGGTTTGGTCATGAGGGCATAGCCTGAGTGGCCATACAAAGACAACTCTGGGTAAATCCAGCATTACCCACACCCAGAAGTGGGTTACTGCTATTATACAATGACATTATTTAAGAAAAAAAATAATTACTTTTCTTAAATAATGGCATTGTATAATGCCTCCTTGCTGCCCTTCCGCAGCTGTCTGGTATTCTGCGGAAGTTCTGATGTACTGCGCATGCATATGCTTACCCAGTACATCAGAGCTGTGGGTGGAAGCAACGGAGAAAGCAAGATCTCCGTTGCTTTTTACAAAGTGTCTCGCTATGTTAAAGGAGTTTAACATAGTGAGACAGCTTTAAAAAAAGCAACGTAGAAAGTTAGATCTCTGTTACTTTTTTTAAAGCTGTCTCGCTATGTTAAACTCCTTTAGAACGAGACAGTGTCTAAAAAGCAACGGAGATCTTGCGTTTTCCGTTGCTCTAAAAAAAGACTTATACTAATGGAAAAAGTCCGGGCGACCAGACCTTTTTCCATTAGTATAAATCTGATTTACAACGTGCATGCTGACCAATCAGCATGCACGTTTTGGAATATTAATGGAGGGTTATTGTATAATTTGTCTGTTGTTCTTCAATTTACATTTGAATGCTGGTATCCCACAGTTCCTTTGGAGTGGGAGAGGTCACATAATTATGCATGCAAATTTTATGTTAATCAGAGTACAGATTTTTGGCCAGTTGTGCCTACTTTTCATGGGCCTATGTCCACATTTTTGATCTTTCCAGGTTGAGAGGTATGGTTAAAAAACAAAAAAGCACTAGCGCCTCCCTCTCAAGGGTATGTTAAAAAAATTTCAGTCTACTTTAACCTTTTCACTATATTAACAAGTTTCTTGATTCCCTTTTCTATGCCACTTAAAATAAAATTTACTTCTACTTTCTAAATGTATTTATATTCATATTTCCTTTTTTGTTAATGTATTATATATTACTCCTTTATTACCTACCCCATATCTTCTCATAATCCACACTTTCTCTCATACTCTTTCTGCTGTAGGCACCTGCTGGAATAGCAGTGTTCCTCTGTCTAATGAGATTCACTTGCATTTGTTGTTGTGTCTTTTGGCTTTTCCTGGTTAGGGGTCGCCACAGCGGAACTCCGGCCCGCTAATGATTGGCAGTTGATTTTTATGTGCTGAGTTGCCAGCCCTAATGCACAACCTTCAACAAAGGTATGCCCATTCATGCATGTCTCCACGCAGAAGACACTCTAGCTGAGAGTCGAACCGGTCAGCGTCTTACTGTGAGGTGACAATTCTCTTGCATGCTTTAGCTAAAATGAAAATGTTCTGCTTCTGCCAAAAGTGAGGCTACTGCAGGCTGTACTACTTCTAATTGTTAAAGAAGATGTTGTAAATTCATCATACTTGCTTTCATTATGGCATTTATTGTTATATTAGTATGTATTGTAGTGTATTTTAATCATTTTTTTTAAAAATTACAGCAATCGGTAACTATTAGTTGTTTCTGCTTCTAACAAGGCACTAGAAAATGGGGCCTTGTTTCCAGTCCATGTACATATAAGCAAACAAATAAAAAATAGCAACCTTAATAATTACTGAACCCTACGTCCTCACTATGTTTTGTATAAGGAAATACAAAAATAATATTAATGCTGATTACTAGCACCACACACTCTTGGGTAGAATGCCCTTAGCCAGCTTGGGTTTGTTAACTGGGCTTGTATATCTCTTACCTGGCCATCCATTTTGGCACTATTATTGCAGATATTAAGAATCTTTCTACAAATTCAGTCTGTCCAGATACGTCTAAGGCTTTCAACTCAGTATCCCACAAGAGCATTATTCAAAGCCTTGTAAATTATAGTATTTAAACTGAGTTTCCAAATGCTTAGCTACTAGGAGCCAAAACAGTTGTACAGGAAACAAGACAGTCTAAATGCTCTGTAACTAATGTTGCCCCTTAAGGCTCTGTCTTGGACCATTTAATATTTGGTCTTTTTTTCCCCAAAGCTATATCAGGTAGTAGATCTCCACAATTAAAAGTAGTCTTCAGATGACTGCAAAGAGTGGCAGCTTGCATTAACCTTAGAAACTATAACCTTTAAGCAAAACTGTCTGGATGCACTGTCAAACTGGCATAAAGTGCATGACTTCTGCCACTAATCAAAGGGAAAGTTTTGTTTGTTAGTTAGAGGATAGCAGTTGGCCACCAGATAATTTTATTAACAAGCACCCAGTAAAGACTAACAATTAAAGTATAGAGTATAAAGGATTAGTGCAGATAAAATCACTTTAGCTAAGTACAGGGACAGTAGGTAATAGCAGTTTAAAACTTTTGCATTTGTATTTACATTCTGTGAATCACTATGAACTTTATGTACAAGATTTTGACAAACAAATGTTTTGCTTTTCATGTATCTTTGCACGATGTTCTGACAAACACACATGTTACTGTTCACATACCCTTGTAAAAGCCCTGGTGTGTTTACATTACAAGTACAGTTCTTACAGTATCTCCCCTGTAACTAAATATATTGTCAAGTAGAAAAATCTCAGCATGCCCTCAGAAAGCATTTTGTGGAAGTCAGATATACTCCCTATGTTATTTGGTTAAGTGATATGTCCCTTTTGTTGGGCTTGTTGTTTAATATATAAACTTATACATTTCACTCACAGTGAAATTGGATGCTCATTATAACAATAATTGATATTCTTTACTAGAACAGATGACACTGCCAAAACAAATTCAAAGAATTTTGCCACTAAAAAATAATATTAGCAATACCAAACAAGGATAGATTTCTTATGCAGCAGATCCTTAGGCAGTGGAACAAACCAACCCTTAAGACAAAAAAAAAGTCAACCATAATCATATTAAAGAGGAATTGGTTTATAAGTGATAAGAGCGTCTTACAAAACCAGGGACAATTTTTAAATATTGTTTAATAATATTCCAATTCACTTAAAATTTTAATAGAAATGAACAAAAAGTTTTACATCAACATACATTTTCTGAAGAATAAGAAACATGAAACTCTAATGTCTGTATCACTGATTAATTATAATTTTCAGTGTTTATCAGAAAATGAAAAACATTGTGAGGTAAATTCAGGGATATTCTGCAAAAGCATAGGCAGTTGAGATTTTTCTGTGTGGAAAGAGGATAAGGGAAAAATAAACAAATGTGGGGAGACAAAGAAAGAAGTCAGAGAAAGAGAATAGGAAAATGTGGACGGAGAGAGAAAGGATATGTGGAGCATACCTCTCAGCCTCTTAGAGCAGGAAATCTGGATAAAAACATACATTTTGGGAGGATAAAGGCTGACAATAGGGATAATATTAAAATTTTGCTCTTACAAACTTAGTTGAAAAATTAGCAGGTTTTACAGTAACGTGAATTTTCTGAAGGGTATGAAGTCTGAAACTAAAATGTCTGTCATTATGTTATGAATTCAGTCTTCAATGAATTGTAAATGATTTGCTAGAAAACCACAATTTTATGAGAATTACACCAAAAATATGAGGTGAAAATCTGGGCAATTAAGAGGTATGATGTGGAAGGGAGAATTAGAATGCAACTTGATAATATAATAATCTACTGTAGATGAAAGTTAATAGACTAGGTTTTGCATCAACGTGCAAGTGTTTGTCTTCACATTTTACTGAAAGCTGTTGCTATCTTGAATATTAAACTATGGATATATTTTATTTCTTTCTTGAAATAATTTATTTCCTTAATCATGCTTTTTGTCAAGGTTATCAATGGATCAAAAGATTGAAAAAAACTCTAAAATGCACTGAGCATCTATCATCATCTGTACTCCCAGCTTTATTCATTTATTTCTTCCACAATTATTACAGTACAGTCTTAGCTACACCTGCTGTAATGCCATATGTTTGAACATACACCATGTGTCCCACTTTGGAGATCTGAAAAGGTGGCAACCCTACTGAGCAATGGAAAGATGACAACAGTACTGAAGATCAGAAATGAAGCTCTAATGTTGTGAGACAAAACCCAAGAGACTAATAAGTTGCCTAAATATATTGTGTACAAAAGCTAAAAACACTTTCAAGATAGATACTGCTGCTTTCTTCTAAAAGAAATAAACAACCTCTGATTGTTAGGGAAAATAAACAACTTATCTGAATAAGAAGAGATGTGATGTAGTTCCCCAACAAATTATTTCAAGAAAGAAATAAAATATGTCCTTGTTGTTGTTGTCCCCAACAACATACTAAAAGGAAAATAATCTTTGTGAAAATTCTGAGACTTTGAATAAAACTAAAAAAAAAGATTCTGTAACTAAAATTTCTTTGGTTAAGCGAAGTTTCTGAGATAAATTACCCAAAGTGGGATGGAGCTGTGGATATTAGGGTAAAGATTACAGTACAGAAGTAAAATATGTTATACAGTGTGGGCAAATTGACAACAGCCAGCAGATGCCCATCCATGTTTGTCTCATAATGGGTACCAAACAGGAAAGAAATAAGAGGAAACAATGATATTAGTACCATGAAGAAAGTAAATGTTCATAATGTAACAAAACGCAGGAAGTATATGTAGAAATCTATGCAGTAATCTATACTGGCAGACAATACAACTGAAGTGCAGAGAATAAAGGGTTTCATTGTGCATAGAGCAAATGCCAAAGACTGCATTGTGTTTCTGGAGTTGTCAAGCAGTGAATGCACTGAGTACAGCAATGGACATAAAAAGCAGAAAGGCAGAGGGGAGATATTCAAAACAATGTGTTCTCTAGTTAAGCAAACTGGAACTCTTCAAAATATTATCTAGTTAAATTCCAAGCAGACCAAGTTTTGCTATAAAATCTAACACATACACATATCCCAGAAATGCTCCTGATCCATTACTACTGCATAAAGTTGGTATTAAATATAAGGTAAAACATAAATGTTGCTTAAAATGTTGTTGTTGTTTGTCTTTCGGCTTTTTCCGGTCAAGGGTCGCCAGAGCGGAACTCCGGTCTGCTAATGATTGGCAGTAGATTTTCACAAAATGCAGAGGTGCCAGCTCAACGTCCAACCTTCAACGAAGGCACGCCCATTTACGCATGTCTTTCGAACATCACCCAACTGCAGGGAGGACATGCAGACTCCACACAGAAGGCACTCCCCGCACTCCAGCCGAGAATCGAACGGGAGAACCTCTTGCTGTGAGGAACAATGTCACCACTGCACCACCGCAGCTTTCTTAAATACAAAGTACTGGGTTTCTCTTGTAATGGTTTCTTAACTCATTTTAGACCAATAAAACATTCCACTACCTTTTAAAGTGGATTATTAGGACAGGGGTTGGTTAAAGGACAATGTAACTATGAAGTCCACATTGACATGATCCGGTGTAACTACCAAGGAATTAAGGAGTACCAGTCATTGCCCTATACTAGGTCACTAAGTTGGCAGTGGAGTTTATCTCACTGGAAATGGAACCTCTACTGATAATCTGTAAATCTCAAACAAAAACAGCCAATCCAGTTTGTTATCTGTAGCACTGTAATTCACTGGAAACAATCCTCTGTAAAATCTTAAAGTATTTGGGGTGTCACTACACCAATGGTGCTGTGTTTACGAAGATGATAGTGTCCTGGGCTACTGCTCCCCTGAAATGGCACTCCATAAACACAATCAACTTAAACAGGGAATGTTCAGTCAAACTCTTCTACTGCCATTATTTGTCTATGACTTGTTTAAAAGCTATTTTTCAGGTCATCGTGGACATCGATATATATCTTAAAAAAATGAAAGACTTTATCACACCAGTTTAAGCAAAGCACAAAGACATAAATGTTTTAACAATTTAGTCATGCAAAAAATCAGATACTACTGGATATGGGATTGGTTTATACTCTAAAAGAACAAAACTGGCTTGAATTCTTCACCACCTAGATCCCCTTCAGTTGTCTATAGCTCATAAAATGGTATATAACCCTGACAGCTGCCTTGCCTTTAAAAACGTCCTAAAACCCTACACCCCCCGAGCCATCCACTCTGAAAATAAACAACTCCTAACCATCCACATACCTAACAAAAGAGCTGGACAGTGTCTATACTCACATACTATTGCAAAGCTTTGGAACTCCCTTCCAACAAACATAAATACCACAGACTGTTTCAATAATTTCAGGCTCACCCTTAAACACTTTCTTCTTAATAATCAAGTCTGCCCCTGCTCCCACCCATATAAGTAAATTCCAAACATTCTCCTTAATCTGTCTTTCCACCCAGCCTAGGAACATACCACTTCCACAAAACTTTATGATACTTAATTCCTTAACACTGATTATCTAACTTCCTTTAGCTATTATTATCTTTTCATTTTCACATTCAGCCTTTAAATCTTTGCTTCTATTACTCCTATAATAATAATAATCACTCTAATATATCCCTGTTACCTCTATTTTTTAACTTTTACTCTAGCCTTAATCGCTCACAAAAAATAAAGCATGATATGTAAGATGCCTCTGTACTCTATAAAACCGTAAACTCCTACTTGTATGGTACTTTGATATGTACTTTGTATCCACAATGAATATTTTATCTTTACTAATTAAATCAAACTGTTCTGAATATTTTAGTATTTATCAGACATTAGTTATTGTACTGAATATTTGAGTTACTGGAGCTTTTCTTCCCGGGCCTCCACTGAAAATGGGTTCATGACCCAGTCGGACTTTCCCGGCCAACAAATGTCAATAAATAAATAAGAATAATAAATAAGTAAAGAATGGAAACAAAACAAAAACATACAAACAAAAAAACTTGTCTTGTAGACACACAGAGGGCCTGGACAGAAAGCTGTTGGCAAATCAAGTGTGTACCTCTTCAAGGTTTTTGATTTTGTTAATCCATTTAAGGCTGCCACTAATCCATTTAAGGAACTGCCACTGTGTGCTGTCTTTTATAGGTTACTTACAGAAGCCCTCTGCTTGGTCTATAAGGCAATGTTTAATCTGGTTCTGTTTGAAAGTCTGTGTACGTCTGGGTAAGCTAATAACAGAACAAGCAACTTAATATTAAAAGTAAGCATTAAGTAATAGAAAAAATGATAGACGATTTGTACATCTTCCAGGATATAAGTCATTTGTAAAGTTTGTAAAGGTAACATATCTTAGTGGCTATAAAATGAGCAACAGTAAAGCCCTGCAAACATTTTAAGGCATACAAAATATGTACTATAATTGTGGTTAGAGAGAACAATAATTTTGAAGAATTAGCTGTGAAAGCCTTTTTTTCAGAATTATGTAGCATCATATCACTTAGTAAGAACAAAGGATTTGAAATATTCCTTTGTGATGTTCTACCAGCTCTATAATAGATGATCAATGTTAAAAGTTGCTAGAAAATTTACTAATATCCTAAAGAGAGAATATATATGAAATTCAGTTGGTGACTTGTTGAGATTTGCTGTTTACAAGTAACATCTTTTGCAGTGATGAAACCCACTTAAATCACCAGGGGAACAAATTATTGGGGTCAAAGACTAAACAAAGTTTTTTTATGACTAGGATAAATGATAAGAGATGGAGAGAGAGTTATGAAATCAGTTGGGTGGACATCTAAAGTGCTTTGTGACTAATGTAAGGAGATTAAATAATAAACTGAAAGAGATAGGTGTACAAATTGCTGTGAAAGTATATAACATCACATTTATAACAGACACTTTTTTCAAGGCAGAAATGATTAGAGTTAACTGGGTATAAGGGTCATCACAAATTCAAGAAAAATAAGAAAGGGGATGGAGTATCAATATAATACTTCTAAGTTCTTCATGTAATGATATCGCTAGACACAGTGAGCTTATACCGGTTTACATTTCCAAAGGGAAAATTAAATGGGATGTAGTGCTGTTCTACTGATCTCCAAATGTATAATCGGAAGAGTCACAAAAAGTTTGGTTGAAAGTAAAGGAATGTTTGAAAATAATAATGTACAAAGATTTTAGGATTCCTCAATGCTCCATATGTAAATTGGGAGTGGTACTGTTTCAAAAAATGCTTAGAGATAATATTATTGTGACCAGCATAGATTAGAATTATAATAACATGCTGAGAGATAATACTGTTGTGACCAGGACAGGTTATAATTATAAGTCACTAGTGAAATAGCTAACAAGAATAGGTTCATAGATTATATGAACACTTATTTAGAACATAATACATCTAATGCAATTTGCTGTGATATTGAACAGCCCTGATCATATTTGCACAGTCTGTGACGTTAAGACTAGGCATATATTTAAGAAATTTTGTCATTCCACTTTTGACATCATAAGACAACAACTGAAAATGCAGAAGTGGCAAGATGGTATGTGAAATCTATGTACTGAAGAATGCTGGATGTATTTTACAAACATATTAAATTATTGGTAAATATATCTTACTTAATTATGTTGTAAAGAAAAGTAGGTGATTTCCTCTGTGGAGGATGTAAAACTGTGTAAGAATAACGAAACAGAAAAGAAACACTGTTAAAAGTTATACTGGAGATTTTCTAGCTCTAATAGCAAAACACATTACCAAAAATCCAAAGCAACATTTAAGAGAATGTATAAGAAAGGCCAAACATAAACATGAATTAAAACTAGTAGAACATACAAGAACAAGAATGCTTTGTACAAGCATTTACGTAGATATGGGAAGGCTGGTAATTCAAGCCTTAGCTAGTCAATGACAGAGTAGGTACTGATCACACCAAATGAGTTAGTATCTCTGGTAGCAAGTTTAATGGTAGAATAAACAAAGCAATTTTACTGAATGAAGATTGGCCCAGAAATTTCAAGTGAAATGGCTAACAAAGCTATCAAAGCTGTTAAAACTAGCCTGCAACAAGTCCAGATGGTCTGAATGTGTTTTTTTTTCTCAAGCAGCACATTTAAGAGGCTAATATCATGTTTGAACTATCTTTCTCAAATAACTTTACCTTTTGGTTTGTTCCTGAAGAGTGGAAAGAGGCCACTGTTATTCCAGTAACTGAGAACATTATAAAGAACAGTGTGGATAACCACTGACCTATTAGCCTAACTAGTACTGTGAGGAAGTGCTTTGAGAAGATAATTCTTAAGCTATTACCAGATGCAGTAAAATGGGGATTAAACAGTTAACAGCATCAGTTCACAGAGGGACACTTATGTTTGAGAAATTGGATTAGCTTCTACTTAAATTTAATAGATGCGATAGACCAAGGATTGTCAGCAGATGTAATTTATCTGTATCTAGCAATGGCCTTTGACTCATTGCCAACAAGGCACGCACATAGGACTGTTGGTGCTCGGTCCGAACCACAAGTAAATCATCCAAAAAAGAGAGACCAGCACTCAATGGCAGCAGATAAAGTTAAATTTATTAAGGTTGTTAAAACAACCCACTAATAATGCACAAACCGGTTTCGGCTATAAAAGCCTTTTTCAATGTGACTTAACAATCAAATTTAATTTCAAAAACCATGATGCATCCTGATTCTTGTTTTATACCCACTATTTAAAGTGGTATTGCCCATTTTCATTTTATTATCCATAATACTTATACATCCTGTTGTGTTGCCCTTATAGACTTAAACTTTGACTCATTGCCTCACCAAGAAATAGTAAACGTCATGTGTTCATCAAACATCAATATGTATCAAAAAGTGGTTATTGTATAAAAACTGTTGAGCCAGTCTATACAATTCCTTGCCAGACGTTAAAACTGTTAATGTGGGAGATCCCAAGGGATTGGTGCTTAGGCCACTATTGTTCAGCATTTTTATATATTGATTTTCCTTGAATCAAAAGAGCTGGGTAAGCAGGTTTGCAGGCAATACCAAATAATAAAGGGTAATATCACTACTGGGAGTGAGACAAACTTGCAAAAGTTTATGGATGCTCTTACCAACTGGTTGAAACAAAAATATTTACTTTTTGCTAAGAAATGTAAGGCAGTACACTCTGGGAACAATAATCATAGTTATCTATACTCTCTCAATTATTGTATTTTATCAGAGGGGAACACAATTGGGTATATGGGCATTCTATATAACTATCTACAATTTAATATAAATTTAAATATGATGGTTTGAAAAGGTTATATTATCATGAAATATCTTCTCCATTGTTTGACCAGTTGGGTGAAAAGGCGATAGGACCACTCCATAAGACAGTATAATAATGTAAGTGGTGACTTGTGTTTGTAGTCTGACTCAGCTAAGGAGTTTTGAGAAGGCTCAAAAAATCATTTACTAAACAAATCTCTAAAGTGACATTTAATATATGAAGATATGTTGTCCAAGCTGTCTTTACATTCCATAGATTATATAGGTTAATTATGGGGGATTTGATTGTTATTTAATAATAAAACAATGCCATTGTTGTTGGAAGCAGATTTTACATTACATTTACAAGAAGAAGTAGCAGTTCTTTGATAAATCTGTCAAAATTCAGTCAAAATTCAGTACAACTATCAGGAAGAAATCTTTTCACTGAAGAACTGCTAGAGTTTGAAACTTCCACCAACTTACTATAATGAAGGCAGAAAGTTTGCTTAGTTTCAAAATGTCACGATCAATGGTTTGGGAACCGGGTGGGTGTAGTACTCTGAAATGTAGTGAAACAGACTCTTACATAGTCTGTTTTAAGGCTCTGAGTTTGTTAACAAACTACAATGAAATATTGATACAGATAACACAGTTTCTATAGGTGAAAGATCAGAACAACTCATTATGTCTAGTCAGAATATCTAAACATTCTCTGTCTCAAGTAGCCTGCAGAATGTGACATTATAGTCTATAACTGGTTTGATCAATAAGGTATACAGGGGCATAATGACTTGCTGCAGGCTACTCATTATGGGTTTGAGCTACTGGATATGGTACAGAGAGAGCCTTTCTGTGTTGGGTTGTAGCACACTGATCAAAGTTTAGTCTAGTTTATATAATAATGTGTACACCTTTAATTTCATTATCTACCTTAATTTTATAATGAATGTATGCATCTTCTTTTCCAAATTTGATAAAAGTGCATTTAGTAACACTGACAATAGAGCAGTTGTTACTGTACTAAGTACTGGTTTTGTTCAATCTGCCATGAAATAGTTTTACATCCTTAGCAGATTTAATTATATTCTTCCTGTTGCTATCATCAGTATATTTTGGTAACTATAGGTTCATAGGTTCATACTAGACTATCTACCCTAGGGTATTTATAAGCCTAGCCAGAGTATGTTTGGCTTTCGCCACCCATTTTAAATTAATTTTGCTATGCCCTTTTTTGAGGTTAGTATACTGTGCCTCTGTCTAACAGTGACACAGAAGTGATACCCAGGGTAAACCTACGATCTCACATCCACTCATTAAGATTACTCTTGAAGAGAGAGTCAATGAGGGACTCTGCCTAACCTGGACTGGGATTTTATTCCAGAGTGAAGGGAGCCTCTGGGTTATGAATCTGTCCCTCCAGCATGTCCTATTTATTTCAGAGCTGAGGTTCAAGTCTCTCGGCTGTAGCTCGATGGGATTTGGATTTTTTGAGGTGCAGCATGTCCCTTAATTCCGGGTTGGACATGGCTTTATACGTCAGGCACAGATCGCCTCTGAGCAGGCGGTATGCCGCTGAGCAGAGCTGGAGTTTCTTTAACTGGGCAGCATATGGCATCTGTTTGAGCCCTTTGATCCTCTTGGTGAGGTACTTTTGGGGTCTTTCCAGTTGCTGCAGGTGTTTGGTAAGGTACATCCCAAAAGGGGCATTGTACTCGATTATGGGCCTGATGAGGGATGAGTAAAGAGGCACAATGACCTCCCCTGATCTAGATGTGAATCCCTTCATAATTAGGTGGGCTATATAAAATGTTTTTCTAACCACTTTGGCCACGTGGTTGTCAAATGAGAGATTGCAATCAACTTGGGTCCCCAGGTCCCTAATTACTTCTTCTGTACTTAATGGATTACCACCTATGTGGTAATTTGTGGGCACTTTGTTTTTGCCAAAGGGGATGACTATACACTTTTTGGCATTTAGCTTGAGGCCATGGCTCTGGCACCAGTTGTCTGTTTCTATGAGGCCCTTTTGGAGGATGCTTGTGTCAGCTGGATAGTCGATTATGGCGCCCAGTTTGCAGTCATCTGTGAACTTGGTTAGCCACAGTCCTTCCGTGTTTGCCTGTACCTCCGAGAAATATATACCAAACAAGAGAGGTCCCAGGACTGAGCCTTGTGGGACGCCACTTGTAACTGGTTTGGAGTCTGACATGGCTCCAGCAATTCTAACCATGTGGGTTCTGTCCTTGAGCCAGTTTGCAACCCATCTAGTAACATAGGGGTTTATATTTAAGCTGGTGGGCTTATCTATAATGCCCGAGTGGGGTATTGTATTGAAGGCTTTTGCGAGGTCCAGGTAGGCTGTGTGGACCACCTTCCCTTCGTCAATGGCCTTGGTGACGGTTTCAAAGAAGTCGACCAATTTTAAGAGGCAGGATCTTCCCTTAACAAAGCCGAACTGGGTAGGATCCAGTGTCTGTCGGTCCCCAATATCTTTATTTATGAGGTCCATGATGATCCTTTCCATAGCTTTGCAGACCAAGCTAGTCAGGCTTATGGGGCGATAGTTTCCAGTGTCCATTGAGGCACCACCTTTGTGGAGAGGGACCACTGTTGCTGTATGCCACTCTTTGGGTACATATCCTGTAGTAAGGCTGAGATTGAACAGTAGTTTTATGTTTGGGTTTAGCTCTTCTTGGAGTTCATGTAGGACGCAGCCTGGGACACCGTCTGGTCCCATTGATGCTGTGTTTTTTGCTTTGGAGAGGGCGGCTCTTACCTGAGCATCTGAGATGTCAGGGGGGTAGCATTCTGCTGGGATAGATATTTGCCCTTTTGGTGGGGGGGGGGGGGTTGCTCTGAACCTGTCAGCTAGGATGTTGGCAATGTCTGTGGGTTCGGTGTATTTTCTGTCATTTTGGACTAATTCTGAGCATATCTGGGAATTCCCACCCAGGTTCCTAGCATAACTAAAGAAAACCTTGTGATTATCCTTAGTGTCCTGTGCAATTTTTCTCTCGAAGCTGGCCTTAGACGATTTTATGAGTGCCCGTAGTTTTTTGCTAATACTGATCAGAGATGCCTTCCCTTTTTGGGATTTTGCTCTATCATGTAGTAGCTTCCTCCTTCTATTGTATAGTTTGTTTATGGCTGGGGTCCACCAGACAGGACGTCTGCCTTTGGAGGATTGGGTCTTGGTTTTATTTGGGATTGCATGATCCATGCATTCCTGAAGGTGTTCATAGAATGCATTTATAAAGATTCTGCGTTCTGGGCCGTATTTTCCACAGGCCCGGGGGCTTTGAAGGATTCCACCTCGGTTTTGAGGAGTGTGAAATTTGCTTTAGAGAAGTTTTTCACTGTGGTTTTCTGGGCAGGGGGTGGGGTCAGGATGTGAATATCCAGTTGGATTAGTTTATGGTCTGATCTTACCAGTGAGGGATACACTTCTGGTCTGGAGCATAGAGTCCCCATGTTGGTGATGATCAGGTCCAGTATGTTTTCCCCTCTTGTGGGAGTGGTAACAAGTTGTTCCATAGCATTTGAGTTTATGAATTCTAGAAACCTTTGGGCTAGGGTGTTGGAGCTAGAGTAATGCTCCCAGTCTATGTTTGGGTAGTTGAAGTCGCCCAATATAACGGTGTTTGAGGAGACCTTCATATTTTCCAGTGTTCTCAGGAAGGCCGAGTGGGGTTCCTGGGTTTGGGAGGGTGGTCTGTAGCAGGCTATAAACTGGAAGGCAGTTTTACCCACTGTTAGTTGCACATGGAGAGTCTCTGATGCTTCGTGCTGTGCCACCAACCTGGAGGTGTGGGTATCTTTGATGAATATTGATACTCCCCCTCCTTTTGTAGTTCGGTCCAAGTTTTGGGGCCGGAAAGCATGGTATGAGGTATAACCTGGTAGTGCTGGGGTGCTCTTGGGAGCCCTGAACCAGGTTTCTGTTACTGCACAGATATTGATGTTCTCCATGCTAAGGAGAGTTTCGAGTGCGTGCATCTTGAGGTTTAGACTTCTGGCATTGAGTAGCATTACTCTTAGTTTCTTATCCCTTGTGATACCTATGGGGGTGGGTTTGTCTTTTGAGCCTTGCCTAAAAAAGGCACTATGGGGTAGCAAGAGCCTTTGCAATATCCGAAAGCCCAGGGGTGACAGGTGCAAGCTGTCCTTAGCGAAGCATCGTGGCTTGTCGAGCATATCATCCCAGGCTGACAGGCATTGGATCCCCTTTGAATGACACCAATACTTAAGCCAATTGTTGAAATTGATCATCTTGTCTTCATATTGTGGCATCATTCTTGGTGAGGGTAAGATGCTACTCAAGGTCAGGGTCATACCGGCCTGGGCTACATGCTCAGAGAGCTCCTCTATGTCTCTTTTCATGTAGTCCAGGGAGCTACATCTCAGGTCATTCACACCAGCATGGACAATGACTGAATCATATTTGTACTTGCCTTGGAGTGACCTGAGTGCTTGTGTTATGTGGCGGATCCTAGCGCCCGACAGGCTGCTCACCATGACCTTCTCCTTGTTCAGCCTGGTGAGCGGGACGTCAGTGTGCCTGACGATAGAGTCACCTATTGCAAGTGTATCAGGTGTGTTGTTTAGCCTTAAGGGCAGTGACTGTTCGGCACACTGGCTTTGTGAGATATGTGTTGCACGTGTTTTGTTTTGGGGTAGCGGTTGCTTGGGTGTTTGCTTTGGAGGTCTCTGCTGCTTAGGCAGATCTTTATTTAGAGCCTCCAAGTATGTTTTTGTGTGATTATGTGTTTGGTTTGCTGTCGTGGTAGGTCTATGTGAGACTGGAATTGTAGTGAGTGTGGTTTCCTTCTCCTCCTGACTGGTTATGCCAGTACTGAGTTGAGAGAGCTTAGCCTCCAGTTTGGCTATATGGTTGCATCTCTCACATGTGTTGGAATTTGTTGGGAGGAGGAGAGGATTGTCTGTGTACATGAGGCAGTTGTAACATTGCCTCAAGATTCCCAGATTCACCAGCTAGACCGGAGAGGAGATTGACAACTGACCTTTGGACATGCTAGAATAGTATTGGGAATTCCTTTATAATTGAAAACAAGGGCCAATGGGGAACAACGTACTCAAGGGGAGTTTGTGAGGGTGTAGTGCTTTTAATTTTTTAGTGCTGACTTATATAATTGCTTAGTGAGCAAGTGCCAGGTAACTTAAGTGCAATGTGTTACAGGTAACTTAAATGCAAAAACGACAAACAGTAACTTTCTTTCAAGTGAAACAAGGAACTAAGTACAGTAAGCAATGTAGATATCACTAGGGATCCACAGAAGCGCTGATAATTCTCAATGTGGATTTATATTCAAAACATGATACCAAAGAAGAGTTCTTCAAACAATGACTGTTGAAGGATGCCATTGGAAACTTCATAGGCTTGAACAAATAATTGTGTGTGTGTGTGTGTGTGTGTGTGTGTGTGTGTGTGTGTGTGTGTGTGTGTGTGTGTGTGTGTCTGTCTGTCTGTCTGCACATGGACAACAGTATCTTGTTCATCCTGTAACAAGTGGTGCTCATGTCAGTAAGGCAAAACATTTAAAAGATTTTCCAGGAAATACTTAAGAAATGTCTTGAATTGTATTCTATAAGGTAGGTCCATGGCGAAAAGCTTGACAGTTTTGCTTCTTGTTTTCAGTGTACATAATACAGCATATCGCTGAAACTGTCACTTCACCAAAAAACTGTTGATGTGACTGATGGTGTGCTGTTTAAGCCATGAGTTGCCTTCATGATCAAATCACACCATCTGTGGGCAAACCCAGCATTACCTACATCCAGTTATAAATTAGCATTACTACCTCATTTAAATCTCACTACCACATATTTTGGATATATTGTTTAACAATATCATGAACATTTTATAAACACATTGCAGCACAGTGTTCAGGTTAAGCATCATACCAAAGTATGGTAATGAGGAATGCATTACATTTTGTGTATTTACATTATTTATTTATTTTTTTTTTATTATAAGTAAGTAGGCTCAACCCAATGGAATTTTATTTTTCATATATAAACTGTCCCAGAGGTTGTCCCAGGGGTTCCACCTGTGTCCCTCATTGACAGGGGCAACAGGTGCTGACTAAGGTTTCTTTTTGGGGATAAACTCTTGACTAGGCTTGTAAGGGCCCCAGGGACATTAGCCTAGTAACTCCTATGATCCTATGCCACAGAAAAATAAAAATGTTCAAAAATGTACAGTACACCAATAAAACAAACATACATTTGTACAGAATTTGCTATCATAGAACCAGCACAACTTAGACAAAACCTAGACAATACTTAATATAAAATATAGATAACAGTATCATCTGCTACAATTGCAAGTAAACTGATTTCTCATGTGAATGGACAGTTTAGCTTTAAACTGATTGTAGGAAGAAATAATCCTAGTCTCAGTGCCAGAGAGTTTCATAGCATGAAGCCCAGAAGGAGAAACCCCATGGGCAACCTTCAGTAAATCTTGGGGTGGATTGGAACACAAGTACAGGTTTCATGCCTTAATAGGGATTTGAAGAGTGGATACTGTTTATACTGTAGAATGTTCTACAAAAAGAGAAAAACAAAGACTGTCCCATCTGAGTCACTGGAACCATTTCTGCTTTCTGCATAGTGACTCAGTGGTGTTCTAACATGTGGGTCTGTTCCATAAACAGAAGATCTGATTTGGTGCCACATGTAAGTGGTGGCAATTTGGGAAGAATGTAGTAAATATCAGTTGTAGGCCAGACTCAGGGACAGGTACGTAACTCCATTGGCTAGAGTTATCCTAGCTTCAGGTATTACTAAATGAAAGATGTATATTCCCCAAAGTGTTTTAACCTTTCCTATGATACTGTCTATGTGTAAGGTATAGAACAGATAAGATTCTAACTAGAAACCAAAATATTTATATTATTTCGTTCTTAAACCTGATAAGTTTACCCACTCTGTCTCAGAAAGAAAAACTCAGCACTATGAACTGCCATATGGCCACAGACAAATTCATATAGCTAAGTTACCTTTACAATCCGACAATGAGTGAGAGCCTCTTGGTTTACAGATATCAGCAAGTGAAAACAGAGCAATTATACATTCCTTACACATGAACAATGACCACGTTCCCACTTGGTAAGGCTGTGTTGGGGGAAGTCTGTTGTTTTGCAGCTGTTTAAGAACAGCAGTTCATTATTCCATGTACTAATGAGGCTATAATGTTGATAAAGAGACTCCAATGAACTTCATGAAAAATAAAGGAGTTAAGAATAACGTCTGCATTTCATCACTGAATTAATTGTCCAGGTCCCTTTAATAAACACACATCACACCAAATGACATTTGATGATCTTTATTAAAATTCCATAAACATAACTTCATTGACCAACTAGTATTCTTATTTATTAATCATGGTATAAACACCCATATAACAGTTAATTTAGGGCACTCACCCACTTGGACGAAGTAAGCAGCATCCTTACCTCCACTCACTTACTATACTTATCAAGCAGCGTCCAACTGCTCACTTGAATTTCCCAACATCCATATAACAGTTAATTAGGGCAGCATGACCCCACTCACCCTGACCTAGTAAGCAGCATCAAACCTCTCACTTGCATTTTCCAACTCATTGAAATGAACCTCCAACACCAGAGGGGGAATAAAAGAGGGACAAGTCTGGCCCTCTTCTCCGCTCACCAGCCTGACTAGGCTGCTCCCCCTCCTTCGTACCAAAACTCCCAACAACTTTCCAAAACAAACCAAACTGTACATTAAAAGGTAGAAGCTAAACATCATTTGGTGTACTCCATTCTCAGTAAACCAAACTGGATCCCTGTCATCAATATGCTAAAACCCCATCATGTAAAGCAACCAGTTGCCTAATCAGCTGAAATTAAACCAATGATCCCACTCCAAAACCAAAATAATACCCATACCCTTGTAAAACCTCTGTAACTTAAACAATCCTCACTTATCCTAATTACAAACTGTAACTTTGCAATTTTTTCTGAGTCATCACCTGCCAAATGTGCCACCAAACACTAAAAAAGCCCAACACTTTCCAAAACAAAAGCCCAATTACAATACCTCCTTCCTAATGGCACCATCCTTTAACCACCCAAAAGATGTAATAATGACCAAATGAGATCACCTCTCCCACAAATCAGTTTAATAGGAATTGAACACCATACCCACCATCTATTATAAAGCAAATATCCAAAAAACACATAGCATTTGCTGACCAATGCACCACCCTCTTAATGAATTAAATCCTCCATAATGCCAATACCCCCCAGACTGCAACTCAGTGAACCTCTATTTATCAATGCCAACCCTCATATCCACCATCTGTTATAAAGCAAACATCCGAAAACCACATAGCATTTGCTGAGCAATGTACCAACCTCTTAATGAAGTCAGTCCTCCATAATGCCAATACCACCCAGAGTGCAAGCCCGTGAACCTCCATTTACCAATGCCAACCCTCACAACAAAACTTGACATAAGCCATAGTCTGTCTGTCTTCCCACTATTAGCCTACCCCAATCCTTCAAACATATGACCCACTGTCCCAGATTCAGTAAAGTCACATAACCTTGTCAACTGAGCAACTATAGTAATCAGAGCTAAAGCCACTGTGACCACCTGAAATACAACCTTGTTCCCAGGCCTAAACACAAATTAACCAAATCTTCTATTGCCCTACCATACACCTTCCTATCCACAGCTACCCTGTAATCCTGTACCACGTGTAATCATGCCAAGCCAACCTAACATGCCTCCCTGACCACCCCAGGGCCTCCTACCACTGCCCTATTGTCCAAATGAAAATTAACAGTTTCTCTACTACTGCTACTAAACCTACAATGCCAGCCAAACTGAAACTAACTGAAACTAACTCCAAACAATAACTTCCCTCCTCCAAATGTCCTTCCATCCTGTACATCCATCCTCCAAACGTCCTTACATCTTGTCAGCCAGCAAGCCAAAACCATTCCCTTATAATTATGCAAAATTAAGGAGCCCAACAAACTCCATGACATCCTTAATCCAGTCGTGTCCCAAAACTTCACCCCTCGGATTTTTTTTTTTTTTTTATATCAACAACCATGGCCTACATCCACTAGTAACCCCCTTGAGTGGACCTTCAAGCTTCTGCTTAAACAGTAACCAGTTCCTTGCCCATCTCTACACATAAGCATACCTTGCAGGCTCTGTCAAGCCCTTTACTTAGTCTTAAAGTCCCACCCACTGCTGCCAAATCCAATGGAGAACCATGCTAAACTCCCAAAGTAGCACGGCTACCAAACAACCCATCTGTCTAGCCTGGCCACATGAAAACCAACCCCACTACCATGCCCCCAAGTATGATCCAACCTCACACTGTTGTAACTCCACCCCACCTGTGGACAACCCCAAACTCCCCATAACAATCTCCAAACCTGCTGCAGCCTGCCCCTGATGTAGCTCATCCTCACCTGCCCCCACATTAGTCCCGTTCTGCACACAGACATGCCTTAATGAGTACAATAGAATTATTTCCAACCTCAGTGTGCACCACTCCAGAGGCAGGAACATCCACCCCAGTTGAATCCATCACCTTTCAAATATACTTCCTTCAGGCCACCATCTGATGCCCATTCTGCACTTCCCCATCTGCGACCTCATTGGCAACACTCCATTGGATTGAGCATTTTGTGTGTCCTCATCTGCAAAAGAAAATAAACTGCAAATCCTCTGCAAACACCTAAACCAAAACTCTTAACACCAACATTAGTCACTGCCAAGGGTCTACTTTGCTTATCTGCACAGTCTCTCCCTGCCCTGCATCCCCTATCCTCCATAACCTGGCATCGCAGAATCCTTCAGCAAGTCCTTTCACAGCCAGCGAAGGAACATACCACTGCAAATAGTTGACACAAACAGCAGTAACTGCCCTGTGCTTTTAAAATACCCTATGATAATGCACAATGCAAATTGAATCACCATTCAAGAATGTTACCACTAACACTGGGCAAAGGGGTAATTTAAATATCAAATTACCTTGGTTACCTAGTGATTTCCATACAAAATCAAATACTGCACTGTACAGGCCAAGTTAACTATTTTCGTACAACAGTCTTGGGAGCATTTCTGTAAACAAGCACTACAGGATATCCTCCTGCAATCACAAATTAGAAGTGTGAACAAAACTACATAGTCCTCTAGGAAGGAGTACAACTTGGCAGCTCTTCCCATGTGCAGCCTTGATCTCCGAGTGGCTCTAACAGCCACATGTATCCAGTACTGAAAATTAAGATGCTTAAAGCAAGGCATAAAACACCTCTGTACCACAGCAATACCTCTCAAGTGTACCTAATTTCAAGGACATTCCTTATTTGGGGTCAGGTTCATGTTCCTCGAAGTCTGACATTGAAAAGTGTGTCACACACTCCGTATTAACAATTTAACTGCTGTCAATAGTAAATAGACTGAATCAGTATCTCCTTAAAAGCCTATTTCCATAAATGAAATTATCATATTTTAACCATCGTGATAGCTCCCTAACTGAAGTCGCTAGTGAGCCATTAGTAAGTGCTCCACCTTTTACCCATCTGTTCCACAGTGTAAGTGGCAGCATTCCTCATCCTAGCAATGGAAGGAGAACAAATCAGGGTAAAGAAGAATTAAAACATTCCAATTCCCTCTTTAATGAACTACTACACCTGCCCAGAAACCACCCAACTATGAAACTGCCCAAGACAGAAAACTTAGCCCTGAACACATTGTGAAACATGTACCATTAATAACTATACCACATGCTAACTCCTTTGACAGGTTAGGGTAAAAGCCTTTCCTGAGAGCAACCCACTGTAGACCATAAAGGTCCTGCATGAAAGCTTTGTACTGTTAACCGTACTCAGCTGAAGACAACACCGCCCAGAGCTCTCCACCAAATAGGAACAATCAAAGCAAATCCAGGACAAAACCAAAGCTAGTTAAAAACCATCAGAGCATCCACCATACATCTGTACTCTGTAGACATTAACTGGACATTGGGGTCATCACCAATATATTTCTGACATATCCTCCCAAACTGTCAGGTACTAAGACTGCCACCTTTTCAGATCCTGGGCATTAAGAGAGTGTGAATTATCAAGTAAAGAAGTCTGTTACTCTTAATTATTGACATTATTTTTTTAAGTGTAATTCACCCCTTCCTGCAACCATCAAAAATGTTAGGAGGGAGTAAGAGGGTCAGAGCTAAACTGCCAGTCAAAGTCAGGGACATCCCTGATCACCTAGTAACACCACCGGCAAACTGAGAACATTTGAGAAGTATGAATTCCATTTTTTTTTGGTACTTACATATAAATTCAACCAGGTTGGCACACATTTCAAGGAAGAATAACACTTGCACATTATAACCCATTGTTGTACTATTAACAATTTTTTATAATTCTGCACCAACTCTTATAAATAACACAAGTACCTCTGTTAGCTAGCTTGATTATATATATTTTAGTGTAATTATAGTACATTTACATATTATGATTGTAGTTACAGAAAGGCAAATAGACTTATTTTGTTTATTAGTGACCCAAGATCATATGTTTGTCTCATGATGAAATCACAGTCTTGCACCTCTACCCATTAACAGTATGTTATTCATGCTGCTGGAAAGTTATATATCAATATCATAAACCTACAGACACACCACTTAGCCAGGAGTAGGCAGAACTCAAATGGAAGATTTTGCCCACAACAGACACAAGTTGCTACATTGCTGTTCATGTCCCATTATCATTACTGAAAGATACTGCATGCAGCAAGCATCCATAAATACATCTTCTGCTCATGTAGTAATTGTTTTTTTTATATAGATTATGCAATTTTGATGCAGCTATACACATGTAGGACCTTGCTGTGTTGCATAGGTGGACATCATTTTGCATGGCACTGTCTATTGAATAACATGATCAGGTAACACTCTTTCATGTAACTTAAAATTCAAGTTTAAATAAAACACATGCATTTCCTTCTTAGTCTAATGCGATACTGCAGACTGAAGCAATGGCCCCTTGTTACGCCCCCCAGGCTTTTCTGTTTCCATATGACCCATTAACAATGACACTAGAAAGATATGGAATTGATGGTTGTTAATACAAATACAAATGCAATTCTGTAATTTAGCAAGAAAACCACACCTGTCTAGCCAACACTGTTATTTGCAGATCAGCTAAAATGTGAAATAGGAAAAGCAAATCCCCCAGGACACCTCATATGGGCAGTGGAATCAACCCCCCCCCCATACAAACCTAGAAGCCAAAAGAAGCGTTAGCTTGTATTTCCTGAAGGGTATTAAGTCAGACACTCAAGTGTCTGTTATCCTCTTCACTTTCAGGGTGTAATGAGTTGTCAGAATTTGCCAGAAAAACACAATTTAAGAGAACTTAACAAGAGAACTTAAATTGTGAGGCAACATCTGTACATTCTGTGAAATATAAACCAAAGGTGCGCTGCAACCTCACGTTTGTTATAGGTACTGTGGCTAGTCCCAGCACCATCCCACTCAACCCGTTAGAGCAAGAAATCTGGACTTCATTTACTTTTCATCTCTCCATCACTGGTGAAACTGATATGGGATATTCAGAACCAGAATACTACAATAAGTGAAATGGCATGGGGAGCATAATGTGTAAGAAAGAAGTGGCTGAGAAGCATATGCAGATTGACCTCACATGCTGAAAAATAGCATGGCACACATCACGACTCCATCCATAAAAGTGCGACAAAGGGTCCGAAGCAGGAGCAAGTATTCAATATTGCTCCTACAAACCTAAAAGATTACAGAATAGAATGTTTTGCAGTAGCATGAGTTTTCTGACAGGTATGAAGTCCAAAAAAACAAATATTTGTCGCTATTTTCTAACTTCATCTTTAATGATTTGCCATTAATGTGTCCAAAATCACTATTTTATGAAAGTTGACCAACAGTGAGACAAAACTCTGTACGTAACTGTGGAAAACAGTACAGTTAAGAGATATGGCCAGCATTTAACTCTTAAATGGCAACCCAGCTCAATGAAATGCTACAACTACTCATGAGTACAATAATCGTTCCTCATGCTGCTACTCAGCCTGTGAAAGGCTGCTCTACCCACTGCACCAAAACATACTGAAAGAAAAATATCCCCAATAAGGGCAGAAGTGAATGAATCACCTGGAGACTGGACTGCTCACTGCAGATAGCAGCCTATGATACTTGTGCCTAAGAATGGGTGTGAATATTAACAGCTCAACTGATCATTCTCTTTCAGAAACACTGCGACCACGTTATTCTGAGCACCTCATGGCTCGCAAGAATGCACATTCTGCCCTTACATGCAAATCTCAAACCTTGACAACCCCAAATCAGCAACCACCACCATCAACCACAAACATATCTCCCAGAGCCACTGTCAAACTGTGAAGTAGGACAAGAAACAAATATAAGCAACAAAAGGGGAAGGACGATAACATACCCCAGCAAGCTACCCAAAGCACAAAACTTAAACATCTGATGAAATACATCCCTAGCCTTGAAAGTGCCTAAGAAATACTACTCTTGCCCCCAAAGTTAGTGGGAAAGAAAAAAAAAAAAGACACTGACTACAGCAGCTGAGCTCCACCATACCTTCCGCTATTCCCCCAAGGCCTACTTCTGAACTAGAGTACCTAGAGGTCGTCACAGATGTAATAGTTGCTGTAGCAAGTTCACATCAAAATGGGATACCTCACCCAGTTCCACTCTCACAAAACTTAATCAGTCCCACCCTACCTTACCTCTTTTCCTCCCAATCATCCTACTTTGCAATTTCACCCTGCCCCCAACTAGCTTCTTACCTTACCCTCCTAAAAAACCCATTGCTATTTCAATCTAAACCCCCCATCTGAAGACGTCTCTAGACAAATTGGTCTGTTACCAAACCTCATTTCCTCAACTTATTTTTCAGTAATCCTCCCACAACAGACACATACAAATTAACAATCTCATGTGCAAAACTGGCTAATTTACATCAGTTCATCATTTTAACATAAAGATGGGCCACACAAGGCAATTCACGGTCATCTGCTTAGTATAATCGCAATGTGTTTAATACAAAAAGAATATGTATGCTTCAATGGACCAAAGGGTGCATGAATACTACAGGGTGAAAAATAGTCCTGCTCATGGTTTTCTACCTCAGCACATGCCCATAATCCTTGTATTAAAGGGATCATCTCTTGGTCAATTAAGCCCCCCCCCTTTTTTTTTTGCGGGTTGTCATTTGTCCAATAGTAAATGGTTTATTAGGCAAAGAAATGTAAAACTGTCATCTTATTTTTCCTTTACTTATTGTTATTTGGCAACTGCATAAGACAACTGGTTATCTTGCACACTTTTCAGACGTCAGACATGGTCCCAACCATAAGGGGAAAACATAAGTACAATATATATATGTATATATACACATACACACACACTTCTGAAATAGCCAATCAGCTAGAATGTCATGGAGAGATGGCAGGAAACAAAACTATTCAGAGAAATCGCACTCAGACCTAGCACAAACATGCAGATTCCTCAAATTGTCTGGTGCTTCCTTTTTGCCTTAATTACTAATGTTATCTGTATTTCTGCATTTTGACCACTGTGCTATACCCACATTCTTTGATTCATCTCTTACACTACAACAGGTGCTCTTCCTCCCCAAATCTTTTAACACCTTACTTCAACCACCTCCAACTTTCTGCACATATTTATTAACTTACTCTGTTTAGTGACACATATGTCTAGCTTTCCTTGTAATTTTGTTTGGGCCATCATTCTGTCACTGCATACCATGCTGCCCATGTATGCTTGTGGTTTTGGTTGTGCCATCATTCTGTCACTGCATACCATGCTGCCCATGTATGCTTGTGGTTTTGGTTGTGTCATCATTCTGTCACTGCATACCATGCTGCCCATTTATGATTGTGGTTTTGGTTGTGTCATCATTCTGTCACTGCATACCATGCTGCCTATGTATCCTTGTGGTTTTGGTTGTGTCATCATTCTGTCACTGCATACCATGCTGCCCATGTATGCTTGTGGTTTTGGTTGTGTCATCATTCTGTCACTGCATACCATGCTGCCCATGTATGCTTGTGGTTTTGGTTGTGTCATCTTTCTGTCACTGCATACCATGCTGCCATGTATGCTTGTGGTTTTGGTTGTGTCATCATTTTGTCACTGCATACCATGCTGCCCATGTATGCTTGTGGTTTTGGTTGTGTCATCATTCTGTCACTGCATACCATGCTGCCCATGTATGCTTGTGGTTTTGGTTGTGTCATCATTCTGTCACTGCATACCATGTTGCTCATGTATGCTTGTGGTTTTGGCTGGGCCATCAACATTCTGTGACTGCATACCATGCTGTTCATGTGCGCTTGCGACTCTGGTTGGGCCATCATTCTGTCACTGCATACCATGCTGTTCATGTACGCTTTTGCTTTGGTTGGGCCATCATTCTGTTACTGCATACCATGCTGTTCATGTACACTTGTGGCTTTGGTTGCATCATCATTCTGTCACTGCATACCGTGCTGCTCATGTATGCTTGTGGCTTTGGTTGAGCCATCATTCTGCCACTGCATACCATGCTGTTCATGTACACTTGTGGCTTTGGTTGAGCCATCATTCTGTCACTGCATACCATGCTGCTCGTGTATGCTTGTGGCTTTGGTTGGGCCATCATTCTGTCACTGCATACCATGCTGCTCATGTATGCTTGTGGCTTTGGTTGGGCCATCATTCTGTCACTGCATACCATGCTGTTCATGTACACTTTTGCTTTGGTTGGGCCATCATTCTGTCACTGCCTACCATGCTGCTCATGTACGCTTGTGGCTTTGGTTGGGCCATCATTCTGTCACTGCATACCATGCTGTTCATGCATGCTTGTGGCTTTGGTTGGGCCATCATTCTGTCACTGCATACCATGCTGTTCATGTACGCTTTTGCTTTGGTTGAGCCATCATTCTGTCACTGCATACCATGCTGCTCATGTACACTTGTGGCTTTGGTTGGGCCATCATTCTGTCACTGCATACCATGCTGTTCATGCATGCTTGTGGCTTTGGTTGGGCCATCATTCTGTCACTGCATACCATGCTGTTCATGCATGCTTGTGGCTTTGGTTGGGCCATCATTCTGTCACTGCATACCATGCTGTTCATGTGCGCTTTTGCTTTGGTTGAGCCATCATTCTGTCACTGCATACCATGCTGCTCATGTATGCTTGTACGTTACTTATGACTCTGTTACTATTTTACTTTTATACTAAAGCCACATTCCCTGTATTGTTTCCATACATTAAAATGGACCCTTTGCAAACAAGCTTGCATACTTAAATGTTTCTGATGCCTAACAGATGTAGAGATAAACACATTGTCCTATAGATGCATATTTTATAATATATATTAAGAATTCATCTGTATTTTGACAGATAATTAAACACTCATACAATCTGTCTCTTTATATGATAATTTAATTACAGAGAATTAATTGTCTTATAAAACAAAGTAATTTTTGCAGATCCATTCATTCTGCAGTATAACTGTAGAAAGATAATTTTAATCCATTAAAATGTTTCACCCATGGCTTAGGTTTTCATTCTTCAAGATTCCAGTGTACATAATTAAGATTTAAAAAAAATGCTATGGTTTAATTTAGTTTATTTTAAACCCTGAGAGTGAGTCTTCACATAACTACTTTTTCACCATTCCCTCCCCTGCTTTAATACATGGTCTAAAGTACACTAGCTATCCTGTACTGTGACTCTTCCTCTCTGTAGTGGAATTTCTGTCTGAGCTGCTGGTGTGGCTACCCTAATTGTTATCACTTTTGCTGTATTTGCAGAACTCAGATGCTTGCATGGGAAAACATATCTGGAGTCAGAGGATAAATAAGATTTCTAAAAGAAGCAATGTTTGCAGAGAAAAGAACTGCCCTAGCAACCTGATGGTGCCAGTTTAGAAGAAAAACTGAGATGAAAAAATTAGGTTGTCACATCCTGCTCCCTGAGTCTCTATACACTCAGTTATCCTTCTTTTTCATGTTTGATGGATTTATAATATCAAATTTACAAATCTTTCAATGCATAATTTACAATTACAGCAGAATTAAATGGGGTCTGATTCATTTTTGCTGCAACAAACTATACAAGAATATTGCACCATATCAGATCTATTTTTCTTTCCCACATCCATATTTTTTTATGTCTCTCAGAAATCCCTGTTTTGTTATATGTACTTTTGCACTTCATCTGTCATTTTTTTTCCAAGCCTTCCAAACTTCTTTGTCTATGTAATGTTTTTCATGGACCTGCTGTATTAACAAATGCAAATTTGTATTTGAAGCTCTTGACATTTTTTTCTTGTGCAAGTGTTTCTCTTTCCTCCAATTTCTTTCTTAATCTTTTTAAATATCTATCTGGAAATGCTGGGTTTCTTACATAATGGTAACAATACATCATTTCTTCCTTATCCTCAACAGTCCACTCTTGCAGCTCTATGGCTCTTTTTTTGTAATTCTTGTGGACTACTACTTCTTTCTCCAACAAGGGGGGGCATCCTCTCCCTGAGCCTGGCTTAACCCCATTATAGGAATGTTTCCAGGCTTGAGGAGTCTACACTGCCATTTTTTCCAGTCCTGGTACCAGTGCGCACATCAGGATTGGGCACTTTTTATCGTGGGACTTGTGCACCCAAATGACTTTTTTTATTTTTTGACTAACTCTCCCCATGATATATGCTGTATAAGATACAGTCTATGTGTCAGTGTCATTTTGGTGTGATTTGTGAAAACAGAGTCTAGCAGATGAAGCCACTCACCAAAACTTGAAGATGACTTCAGTTCCAGCAATACTACTCTCCTTTTCTTGCTGATTTCATCATCCCTCTATTTGGACCCCCTTCATCCTTTCTCTGTTTGCACCCCATTACAACCCTGTGTGTAGCACACAAGATGTCTATGAATACTACCATCAGTTTTCCCTCTATTCGCAGCAGGACATACCATCAGATCATTACCATTACTGTGTCCAAGCTGTCCAATCTGCATGTTAATAGCTGCACGACCATATGTGGTGTTGGTCAAGCACTATATTAGAACCTTATAGAAAAAAAGAGCTCCGATAATCCATTAAGGAGATTAGAAATGATCAAAAAATGGTGAGCTAGTAATTTGTGGCCACAGTCCATCTATCTGTCTCCTGATCTTTATGGTCTTAAGTATGGAGTATGAAGCCTAGGTTTAGCAGTCCACATTTGTATTACAGCCCCGTGACAATGTAAGATTAAGGCTGTTATAAAGTCGGGCATGGAAAGGTAAGAGTTATGGTAAAGCACGGTCTTAAGGTAGGAGTAAGATGAACTAAGGTATGAGACAGAGTAAGATAAGATGTAAGGTTTGAAGTGTGATATAATAAAAAAGTGGAAGGTAGGGGTAAAATAACGGTAAAGTAAGGGAAGTGTAATTGTAAGGTATTATTTGGTAAAGTTACATGTAAAGACTAAAAGTTAGGGTTAGCCGAGATTAGCAAATTATAATTTGTCATAGAAACAAAAAAATGATTAAGGGTAAGAGAAGCTAAATGTAAATATTTGTAAGTTAATATACAAGCAAAGATAATTTTTGATACAGTTAAGTTATGAAAAAGTAAAGTAAATGTTAAGGGCAAATTATTGTGAAGTAAGATAAGGGAAGGGTAATTAAGGTAAGGGTGAGTTATGGCATAAAAAAGTAAGACAAAGAGATTTATTTTTTTGTTCTAAACAGTTTCTCTATAAGTGTGTGTGTGTGTGTGTGTGTGTGTGTGTGTGTGTGTGTGTGTGTGTGTGTGTGTGTGTGTGTGTGAGACAGAGAAAACTGTTGTGGTACTAGCACATAAGTAGTTATGTGATGGAATGATTTTTCTCCACTCAAGTTTCAGTTCTAGTCTGCTACTGTGCTAGAAGTTTCAGATTATACTATATTTGCCAATTATACAATGACTCCCCATTAATACTGCACACTGACTGGTCAGCTAGCACGTTGTAAATCAGACTTATACTAATGGAAAAAGGTCCAGTCGCCAGGACTTTTTCCATTAGTATAAGTCTTTTTTTTGGACAACAACGGAGAACGTAAGAGCTCCCTTGCTGTTATCTCGCTACATTAAACAAGTTTAACATAGCGAGATATCTTGAAAAAAAAGCAACGGAGATCATCCTTTCTCTGTTGCTTTTTTTTAAAGCTGTCTCGCTATGTTAAACTCGTTTAACATAGCAAAACAGCTTTAAAAAAAAGCAACGGAGAAAGGAAAATCTCCTTTGTTTTTTTTAAAGCTATCTCGCTATGTTAAACTCTTTTAACATAGAGAGACAAGTTTTTAAAAGCAACGGAGATCTTCCTTTCTCCATTGCTTCCACACACACACAGTTCTGATGTACTGCATAACCACACACATGCACAGTACATCAGAACTGCTGCAGAATACTGGACAGCTGCGGAAGGGCAGCAAGGAGGCATTATACAATGCCATTATTTAAGAAAAGTAAGTATTTGTTTTCTTAAATAATGTCATTGTATAATAGCAATAACCCACTTCTGTGTGTGGGCAATGCTGGATTTACCCACGATTGTCTTTGTTTGGCCACTCGGGCCTCTCTCTCATGATCAAACCACACCATCAGTGGGTAAATCCAGCATTACCCACACCCAGGCGTGGGTTATTGCTTAAGTAGTCCAGTGTTTCTTCCTACCTCCTTGTTCCCAAATATTCCCACATTTGACCTCATTACTACATTTTTAGAAAAGGGAAAGAGCAAATTACACAGAACCAAATGGAATTTGTGGGAACAATATATCCAGAACAATGTGCAGTAGGAGGAGGAAGAGTACAGTGTAAGGGAAGGCAGGAATTTAACAAATTATGTAATGTTGGACTAATAATAATTGTAAAGAAAGAAAATATAGGTGATGTATAATATATGTAAAATAAAAAAATGTTAATATAGTTTGTTTTCTTTTCAGTTAATGTATGTTTGTTTGTATTTTAAGTGATCATTTAATAAACATATTATTAAAAATGTATATCAGTAAGAGGTTTCACAATGATTTGGCTCTTTGCATTCTATCTCTGAGGGAAAAGTTACAGTTCTATAAGAGCCAGCTGCGGCTTTACCTTGTTATGAAGACTTACATTTTGTTTATTTTGCATTCAGTCACCTTTTACCATCATTTCCTGTGGTCCCAGAATTATCTAAAACATAACAGTAATACAAAGATTACCATCAGTTCTATCAGATAGTCTACTTACCCATGATTCCTTCTACAAAGCATGCTGAACCTTTGTATATCTTAAATGCTTTCAGTGATGTTTATCCATGACACTTCCAGCAAATGATTACTCTAGTTATCAGCCTGTAGTTCAAGATGGTGTTATCAAACAACAGCTACTAAATGGTTGACTAGTTTGTTTTTTGTCTAATACATGGAATTTTGGGAGTTAGTGAAAAATATTGCGTGCAGCAGCCTAACTGTTCAGTCATTGACATTTCTGCATTTAGCTCCTACATATGCATTCACGCTGTATCTGTTTCAAAATGGCAGAGATTTCATGAACAGTAAATGTATTAGTGGAGGTTAGGATTAAAGAACTGAGCAAGGACATCTGGCATAAAAATCAAAGTAGTGTAATTAGGAAAGGGACCTGTCAAGATGTGCAGATAAATCACACCTTCTAAATTATTGTAAACCACAAGATGTACATGAAATACTGTGCACAAATAAATGTTTTTTTTCCAGAAATCTTCTTAAGTATTGTCATTTCTACCTGCAGACTGCAAGCCACACTTAAGTACAGTTATGCATAAGAGAGAGAAGTTAATTTGCAATAGACGGAGAACAAAATGTCCCACAGTGAGCATTCTGATGAATGCATACTTTGAGCTAGTCAAGTTTCATAGTAAGAGCTAGCCATCTTCAGAAAGCATGAGCTGTAATCTATCATTTCACCTAGCATTAATAAAATGGGATAGAATCCTGGCTTAGGTCATGAGTAAAATCAGTCTGTTGGCCTAAGCGGCATTTCCACTTGATGTTTATGACCATCTCTGCAGAACACATTTCAACACAGTTGGCAGTCTGCACCAGAATAAGCTGACTGAATATCTTGGAACTTTTGGAGAAAGAAAATCTCTTGAACTTGATGTTGGAGTGCTCCACAATTAACTCAAGCCCTGTGCATGCACACAACCAAACATGCACACTCTCACACACACACACACACACACACACACACACACACACACACACACACACACACACACACACACACACACACTTGTATATATCTATTTTGCACATATGTGTGTGCTTATGTGTCTGTGCATATAAAACCTCACAGTGTCTGCATCATACTTTCTTTTGTAATCATGTCACCACCTGCATCTGTTTTTCCGAAAAAAGGTTTTCAGTCCTTTAAAAATTCTTCTGGTGATGTCAGTTTCAATACACTGTCTTTTTATAATATAAACATTCAAAGCGACCTTTTAAAGAAATTGAGCAAGTTAAAAATGGGGACTATCTATGTCACAATGCACCTGTAACTTATGAGCCAAAGTCAGTGTTTTAGAAACCACATAAGGATAGTATTCATCAATGCTGAGCTTATACAAGACTGTTTTATTGAGACACAGAGCTCTGTGCAACATTATATTCATGATTTCTTCCATCACCTTTATCCTAAACATATTTCCCAGTTCCCACTTACAGTATTTTAAGGTAACTCAAATAATATGGTGAAAAACAATATTAACTGCTAAGAAAGTAAGCATTAAAACCTGACAGGGTGTTGGTTGTTGTGCGATAAGTGTGCAATAAATGCATGCCCAAAAGTCTGACATGCCATGTGGTAGAATGCAACATGTATTTATGCACTTAGGCTTGTGATTCTCATACACTTGGCAACCTGAAGTGCATTATTTGTTTATATTTGTTTACCAGGAAGTTTGAAATATATACATATACATACATCATCATCTTCTTTTGGCTGTTCCCGTTAGGGGCCGCCACAGTGAATCACCTGTTTCCATTTCTTCCTGTCCTTTGCATCTTGCTCTGTCACACCAACCACCTGCATGTCCTCTCTTACTACATCCATAAACCTAATCTTAGGCCTTCCTCTTTTTCTGTTACCTGGTAGCTTCATCCTTAGCATCTTTTTCCCAATATACTCAGCATCCCTCCACAGTACATGTCCAAACCAAAGTAATCTTGCCTCGCTGGCTTTGTCTCCAAACCTTCCAACCTGGGATGACCCTCTAATATACTTATTCCTAATCCTGTCCAACCTTGTCACACGCAGTGCAAATCTTAACATCTTTAACTCTGCCACATCCAGCTCAAACTCCTGCCTTTGTGTCAATGCCACTGTCTCCAACCCATATAACATAGCTGGTGTCACTACCCTCTTGTAGACCATCCCTTTCACTCTTACAGGTACTCGTCTGTCACAAATCACTCCTGACACTCTTCTCCACCCACTCCATCCTGCCTGTACTCTCTTCTTCACCTCTCTTCCACACTCACCGTTACTCTGAACTATTGACCCCAAGTATTTAAACTCATCCACCTTTGCCACCTCTACTCCTTGCATCCTCACCATTCCTCTATCCTCCCTCTCATTCAAACACATATATTCTATCTTAGTCCTGCTGACCTTCATTCCTCTTAGCATATCTCCATCTCACCAGGGTCTCCTGCACCTGTTCTCTACTCTCACTACAGATCACAATGTCATCTGCAAACATCATAGTCCATGGGGACTCCTGTCTGATATCGTCTGTCAACCTATCCATCACCATTGCAAATAAGAAAGGGCTCAGAGCTGATCCTTGATGTAACCCCACCTCCACCTTAAACGCATCCGTCACTCCCACTGCAGACCTCACCACTGTCACACTACCCTCGTACATATCCTGTACCACTCTTACATACTTCTCTGACACTCCTGACTTCCTCATACAATACCACAACTCCTCTCTAGGCACCCTGTCATATGCTTTCTCTGAGTCTACAAAAACAGAATGCAATTCCTTCTGACATTCTCTGTACTTCTCCATCAACACTCTCAGAGTAAACATCGCATCTGTAGTGCTCTTTCCCGGCATGAAACCATACTGCTGATCACTAATCATCATGTCCCTTCTTAACCTAGCTTCCACTACTCTTTCCCATAACGTCATGCTGTGACTGATCAATTTAATCCCTCTGCAGTTACTACAGCTCTGCACATAACCTTTATTCTTAAAAATCGGTACCAAAACACTTTTTCTCCATTCCTCAGGCATCCTCTCACTTTCTAAGATTTCATTAAACAATCTGGTTAAAAACTCCACTGCCATTTCACCTAAACACCTCCATGCTTCCACAGTTATGTCATCTGGGCCAACAGCCTTTCCATTCTTCATTCTCTTCATAGCCATCCTTACTTCCTCCTTGCTAATCCATTGTACTTCATGATTTACTATCCCTACATCATCCAGCCTTCTCTCCCTCTCATTCTCTTCATTCATCAACCCCTCAAAGTACTCTTTCCATCTCCTCAACACATTCTCCTTGCTTGTGAGTATGTTTCCCTCATTATCCTTTATCACCTTTACCTGCTGCACATCTTTCCTAGCTTGGTCCCTCTGTCTAGCCAATCGGTACAGGTCCTTTTCTCCCTCCTTAGTGTCTAACCTTTTATACAACTCTTCATATGCCTTATCCTTAGCATTCGCCACCTCTCTCTTTGCCATGCACCTCATCTCCTTATACTCCTGTCTACTTTCTTCATCTCTCTGACAATCCCACTTCTTCTTTGCCAGCCTCTTTGCCTGTATATACTTCCTCATTCCACCACCATGTCTCCTTGTCATCCTTCCTCTGTCCCAATGTGATACCAAGCATCTTTCTAGCTGTCTCCCTTACTAGCTCTGCTGTAGTTACCCAGCTATTTGGTAACTCTTCACTGCCACAAAGTGCCTGTCTTAACTCATCCCTGAACTCCACCTCACAATTACCCTTTTTCAATTTCCACCATACGTACATATATTTCAAGCAGGGGCATTAATGCCCTTTTAGCCTGCCAATATACCAAAACAGTTATTCCCATACATAATAAGTGTCCAGAGTGTTCTTCAAAATATCTAAATTGTGCTTGCTTTAATTCCGTGCATCAACTACTCTCTCAGAGAACCAATTAGTACACTTCTCATTCCTACAGAATCTTTTTTTTTAATTTCTGCAAGTCTTTTGGGTTTCTAATACCATGAAGGGAATGGACCCCATTCTAAGTCAAAGTAGGACTAAAGTTCATAAAATTAGTATCATTTTAATCTTTGATGTTAGCCAGAAGTGCTCTTTGCAGCACCTGCAGTGAGCCTAGTAATGACTCTTTCTGCAATTCATACAGAGTTACATGCATGAGTAACATACCTAAGTACAACTGTAAATTTATTTGTATAAGACCTGTTGTTCCTACTGCTATTGGAACTGTCTGGGTATCCTTCTTCCACACTGCCCTCATTTCCGCCTGCAAATCCTGATATTTCATGACTTGTGTCTCTCTCTATGTAAGAAACTGTAGTCACTGGGTGTAACAATTTCAAAGATAAATGCTACTGTTATACTCTGTAAAGGCATAATAGCCAAGGTGATAGAGGTATTTACTGCTTGATAATACTTGTGTGTTATTTTAAATAAAAGTTGATTCTAGTTCTGGATTTCTGGTCATTTATTATTTTGTGGTTGCTATATAAGGTTCTGCTTACAGTAGTGGTATAAATGCTACTTTTGTCTTCCTTTTATGGACTACTACATCTGGATTTCTCGCATCTATTTTTTGAATTGTCGGTAATGGGTGATCCCATGTGATATAAACTTCATCATTTTCTGTAATGCTTTGTGGCTCATGTTTCCAATAGTTTTCAGCTATTTCAATATTATAATGTTTGCACAATTCCTAATGCAACAGTCTTGCCACATTATTACACCTTTTAGTATACGGTCCTTCTGCCATTAGTATGTAACACCCAGCAACAAGATGTGCGACTGTTTCCAGTTCTATTTTAAAAAAAAACTACATTTTTCTGTTCCTCCCACATGTTCAATGGACTATGTAAACCAACGTGTATGTAGTCCACTATCTTGAGCCGCCAATACTAGCCTTTCACCTTTTGGTTAAGTTCAGCTCTTCTTAACCATTCTTGCATTCAGTCCTGATCAACATGAGGTTGTTCCAAGAGTTTTCTATACCTGCAACCATATTTATGCATTTTGCACATTTCTTGCCTCCTCAGCTGATCCTTCACCTTATGTTCTTTCTTTCGTTTTTTGGTTTCTTGCCTCCTCAGTTGATCCTTCACCTTATCTTCTTTCTTTTGTTTTTTGGCACATTCAGTTGCTGCATGATCATTATCTACTTCCGGTCTGATTTCCATTCCCGCTTGACACCGATACGCTTCTGCTAAACTAAGCAGGGAAGTCATCTTAGACTTATTCTCATGTTTTAAAACTTTCACTACATTTGGGATTTTGAGGTCAGCAGATACGTATGCAGTCCTATGATTGCAGATCTATACAAGTAATCAGTTTTGAAGAGGCCCGTACCTCCTTCAGAATGGGGACTATATAGTCTTGATATACACTATACACTGATTTTTATAAATCATTTGAAAAGCATAAAGTACCTTTCTTGCATTCCTGCCCAACCAATGCAATACCATTTGGGTCAGTCATTCACTCCAAAATGGTAAATTAGGGCAGGAAGGGCAAACTGGTTTATAGGTTGGACTTTGTTCCTAGGTGTTAGCACTGTTTTCAGTATTAATTTTAGTCTTCTAAAATATTCCTTACTAAGTTTTAGTTGCATTTGTTCATGTTTTATTGTTGATCCTTCATCAGCCCCAAATATTTATACACTCCCTCTTGCTCAAGTACTTTTATATCACATTCATGTCCCAGGCAGATGTTTTCTTGGTGCTGCAGATTTCCTGTGTCAAAGGTTGCTTTTGCACATTTATCAAGAACAAATCACATTCTTATATCATCTGAAGAAGTTTTCACCACTTGCAGTTGTGCTTTCAGTTCCTCATCTGATGAATTCTACACCTTTAAATCATTCATAAAAAGTCAAAGAGAAGTCTTCACACTTTGTTTTCTGGGAGACAAATTGTACCCATGACCTAATCTATTAAGTAGGCAGCTTAACGGGTTAAGGGAAAGACAAAAATGCAACAGTGACAAAGAGTCACCCTGAAATATCCCTCTTTGAATTTGTATCCCTGGCATAATAATTTTGTCTTTTATCATGGCTTAACTGCATAGTGGTTTGTCACTATTTCATGGTCACTGTGGTGGAATCAATCTGTGTAGGGTGTGTCTTATACATTTTTAGCACTGTTTTATCCATGAATGTGGGATATTGTCAAATGCTTTTGTAGTCTATCCATGCCGTACTCAGATTCTTCCCTTTGTACAGTTCTCCATTATGACTTTAACAAACATGATCCTTTGTTCCATATGACTTTCTTTTATTACCCTTTTGTTCTATTGCCATGATTGAGTTTTCTTCTAAATGATTATAAACTCTGTCAGCATGAATTTCAGTGTATAGTTTATATATCGCCGGAAGGCAAGTTATTGGTCTATAGTTTTTAGGATAGTTTGCAGGTTTGCTCTTAAGTAGGAGTATTGTTTTTCCTGTTCTTATCCAGGTTGGTGTCTGCTCAGGGTGCACATATAAATAGCTCTTACTTATGTTTAAATCTTCATGTTGCAAAGCAATCTGTTCTGCTTGTTCAGTTTTTCCTGCCTAGTAGTGTTAAGCTGCTTAAAACATTCTTTAGAGTCTCCTTGCTAATTTTCTGCTATTTAAAACATTTTTTAGTGTTTCACTGCTATTTTACTGCTGTTTTAAACATTCTCTAGTGTTCCTGCCGAAACAAGGGTAGCTAGTAGCTGTAGTATAGTCCAGTTACAGGTTTGCTGCATCTGGGTCTGTTTGTAATGGGTGTTTGTTCTGACCACATTTTCTAGGCCATCTTTGATTGGAAAGGGCCTTTATGCACTCTAGGGAGAGAAGTATGATGACTGGAACCTGTCTGGTGAAGGGTGGTTGCCCTAGGGCTTGGAGTAAACATCCTCATTGGTCCGTTTGAACCTTTTTAAAGTTTTTTTTTTTCAAGTTTTTAGCTTTTGGTCTAGTGGTACGACTTTAGGATGGCTCAGTGATGCAGCGGTTTATGCTGTCTACTCACAGCAAGAGGTTCTCTGGTTCGATTCTCAGCCGGGTTGCCTTTGTGCTGAGTCTGCATGTCCCCCCTGCGATCGTGTGGGTTTTCTCCAGTTGCACCACTTTCCTCCCATGTTACAAAGACATGCATCTGGAGCATTTCTTCCCAGGCCTTTGTTGAATATTGACTTGTTCCAAGTTGGACTTTCCCAGTAAATAAATCTTAAATAAAATAAAATAAATAAATGGTATTTAAGCCTTGCATTTGAGCAGGTTTCTGCTTGTCTGTACCAAGTTGAACTGAGGTGGGCCACCAGCGACAACGCTAAGCTGTGATACCAGACAACTAGAGGCTTCTGAGCTTCCCTAAAACCATATTTGCTTGTTTTTTTTTTTTTTTTGCTTATTTATACAATTTACTGCACTTTTTATTGCCTGCCACCTACTTCAATACTGTATTTAAAAACTGTGTACTAAATTACACTGTTGCACTGCGATTGTCTGTCATACTGTGCCTGTTAAACAGTATTTTATTGCTGTTTTTACTGTTTGCAAAGCTCTTTTTGCTATTTTCATTGTTAAGTATTTGCTGGTACTTTTCACTGTTGCAAAGTAATCTGTTCTTCTTGTTCATGTTTTCCCACCAAGCGGTGTTTTAAACAGCTAATAAATCCATTATTTTGAGTTTCCTTACTGATTTCAGGGGGTTTAAAACATTTTGTTACTGTCTCATTGCTATTTTACTGCTGTGTTAAACATTCTCTAGTGTTCCCCACTGAAACTAGGGTAGCTAATACCTGTAGCATAGTCCAGGTACAGGTTTGCTGCATCTGGGTCTGTTTGTAGTGGCTGTTTGTTCTGAACACATTTTTCCAGACCATCTTTGATTGGAATTGGCCTTTCTGCACTCTAGTGAGAGGAGTGTGCTGATTGGTACCTGTCTGGTGAAAGGTGGTTGGTCAAGGGCTTTGAGTAAGCATCCTCACTGGTCCTTTTGAACCTTTTTAATTTTTTTCAAGTTCTAGCTTCTGGTATTTAAGCCATGTGTTTGTTTCTGCGTATTTGCATGCTAAGCAATTGTGCGCCATAGCTGGACAGATAAATTCAACAAATTTTCCCTTAGATACAGCTGTAGCACATTAGTGTAGCCCTCATCCTTAGTACTCTCCAGTCAAAGAAATACTGCTAGTGAGCTGTAACCTGTTAAACCGCCAGCAGAAAACCCCATGCAGAAATATCCATCCACTGAGCTCCTTCTTGATCAAGCCTGAAAAGCCCCCTTTGTGATAATAGTCTTCAACCTAGAGTTATTGACAGTTGGACTACCCTTGTTTCTCCTGCCAACCTTGTTGACTTAGGTCTCTTGAGGCAGTGTAGCAACTGCCTCATGTACACCATCAACCCTCTTCTAATAACTCACACTAATACAGAGTGCAAGAGATGTATCTACACCAAGAATCTTGAATCCCAGCTCTTTAGCAATCGAAACAGTAACACTGAAGAGGTTGTCAACCCATTCACTGCTACTCATGCACACAGTACCACTACTCATACAAATAGCTTGCATCTAACTCATAAATCAACATATACGGAGGTTCTCTCAAAAAACGTACTGAATCATCAGAGACCTCCAAAACACAAAACTGCTACAACTAACACAGTTCCCATAGCACCCATCACCCATGACACATAGTAACACCTGTGTCTCACCTACCAAGCCCACAAGGCATAACACTCAAAGACCAAATTTTCTTGTCATTGGAGACTCCATAGTGAGACACATGGATGTCCCACTCACCAGGCTGGAGAAGGAGAAAGTCACCATTAGCAGTCTGTCCGGTGCCAGGATCCATCAGATGACACATGCACTCAGGTCTCTCAGCAACAAGTACCATTGTGATGTTGTCATTGCACATGCTAGAGTGAAGGACCTGAGACATACCTCACTGGAATATATGAAGAGAGACATGACTGTGCACGGTCTATGAGTATGTGTCCCAGGCAGGTATGTCCCCACCCCTGAGAAGTATACTACCTTCACCTAGAATGATGGTACAGTATAAACAAAAAAAATATTGATTTCAATAATTGGATTCATTTTTGGTGTCATTCAAAGGGGATCTAGTTCCTGTCAGCCTGGGAATCCTTGGTCAACAAACCATACCACTTTGCCAGAAATGGTTTGCACCTGGCACCACTAGGCTTTTGGCTGCTGGAAAAGACTCTTGCCTCCCCCATAGTGCCTTTTTTAGGCAAGGTCTCGATAAACTTACCGATGTGAAATTTGCCAATCATAACAAAATAAGGGCCATGCTTCTAAACGCCATGAGCTTAAACCAAAAACTGCACATCCTGGAAGCAGTTCTATCACTGGAAGATGTAGATGTCTGTGTAGTCACAGAAACCTAGTTCAAGGCCTTAGAGAGTACCCCAGTCTTGCAAGGCTACAATGCCTTTCAGACCACAAAATGAACATGTGAGAACCAAAGAACCCGGTATTTTTATCTATATTAGAGATAAATTCACCTCCTGTCTAGTTATACTGGACAACTCCATGGAGTTACTCAAAGTTCAGGTTATGGTGGCTAAGATCCCCATTTAAGTCATAGCCAGTTACAGATCCCCCTTTATGCGTCATGACGTGCATAAAGCCTACTTGACTAAACTGGAGACAATCCAAATATTACCGAACACTCTGGTTATGAGGATTTCAATTATCCCACCATCAGCTAGGAAATCTATGCTAGCCCTAAATCACTAGCACAAAAGCTCCTTGACTTTGTTAACTCAAATGCCCCGGAACAGATTTCTCATACCCTGACAAGAGGAATAAACATACTACATCTGGTCCTCAGTAACATGCCAAACAGATGCACTGCCACAACTGTCGAACCCTCGTTAGTTATATCTGATGACCAGTCAGTCACCTTTGAGCTGGTGCTAACACCATAACTCACAAAGGGAGAAACCAGACTAAAAATTTACAAAAGGGAGTCACTAACAAGATTTCTGGGGAGTCCAGCTGAATCTATTGCAGCGCTCTTGGAAGTAGGGGATGAGGAGGGAAGACAATAAAAAAAAATCCCGTTCCAGGGAAAAGAAAGGGCATCTGTCTTCCATGCTAAATGGCATGGCACTGTGGAACAGAAAAGAGAGAGCTGCCTGTTCTATGAGAAGGCAAAAAGATCGACCTGAGGAATATCCCACCAATGGACTATGTCCAGAAACATGCCTCTGTGAAGCATCCGTTCATGAACCTGTGTTTTGGACATGCTCAAGGCATCTGCCACTAGATTGTGCTCTGAGGGAATATACACTGCCTAAAGAGTTAACTGATAACTGAGAGCTAGATCTGAGGCCTAAAGAGCCAGCCTGCTGTGTTCAATAAAAATCACCTTAAATTATACAAATAAATGTATATTAATTCACTTATATCAAATTATTATAAAGTGCTAGTGCTAATAAAATAATATGAATATGTTGTATAACTTAGTTAAAAATAAGCAATATAAAATTGCTGAATAAAAATGTTAGATACAAATATTAAATAAAAATGTTAAATAAAAATAACATGTTTATTTCTATTCTATTCTTTTATTTCTATTGAACACAGCACTTTATTTATGCTGATGTACTGTCTTTTTAAATAAGTATTCATTCATTTCCCTATTACATTGATCATGTGACTGTGTTAAGAAGCTTATTTAAGCTTGCATTTGAATTTTAACAGTTACTCTGATGAAGCCCTGGGAGCTACAGAGTGAAAGCGCTTAGTCTTTTTCTGCAATAAAGTTTGCCAAGTATTACCATTCTGTACAGGTTTGGTGGCGTTTTTTATTTTTATTTCACCACACCATGAAGTATCCCTGATGGATGATAGAACCCAAGAGTCTAAGGTGATGATATCTCAGGTTGGAAGACAGAGGGAGAGCTGAAGGTACAGGGGAGTCTGTCTGAGGGGTGGGGCAAGATGACAACGAGAAGCAGACTTGTCAGATTAAGGAAGGTTCTGGCCTTTGGTGATCTGACATGGCTGCCTGCAAACAAAAGCAGCCCTAGTAGAACAGTTCTTCTAGAATTTAGGGATAGGGGACCCAAAATATGTTTAAGATCCTGCAAAGTTTTAGAAGACACTTAAACATACCAGTGGCAGCAGACCCAGGGAGATTTTTGTTATGCAGAGTGTCCAGTAACTTGGCCTTAATGTCTTTAGATAAAGACTGCAGGCAAAGCCAAGAACAATGTCTCATGACAGACCCAAAGACAGCCACTTTTGAAGATGCATCAGTAGCATCATAGCTACACCTCATAGAGTGATGATCAACCTGAGAGGTAGAACCCAAACAGATAGAGCAGAATATTTTGCTTCAGAGTTGGAAAGGTTGAAATAATCTGACAAGCCTGGGCAAGCAAAGCCAGAGAATATCTGCTCATGTGGGTCTGGTAATTGATGGATTGAAAGACCAAATAAGTAGTAGCATAACCTTCTTATGAATTTTCTCCATTGCCCTATCCTTATCTGAAGGTAGAAGCTTGGAAGCGGGCAAAAGTCAGACGAGACTGACACCACAGCAGGGTCTGCAGAAGGACATGTAAATAAGAGTCGACAATCCTCAGGAACCTTATAGAACCTGTCAGGATTTTTTGGAGAAGGAGGCTGAGGATCTGGAGACTTAGAAGCAGCTATAAAGGTGTCTAACAAGAGAGGAGGTACTGCAGAAGGTATAGGAGTGTCCACCTGAAGCAGCTCATAATACCTTTTCTGGATATCAGACACTTGAGAAGAATCCCACTTATTAAAGTATTATATCATTTTAGCTAAATTGTCTCCAAAAGTCAGTTCCTCAAAAGGAGACTTGGGACTCACAGTCTCTTCTTCATCAGAACCATAAGCTAAAGACAAAGGCATCTGGAAAGAGTAGGACAAGGACCCATCATCAGTCTCCAAATCCTCATCTGAGGAATCGGGTTCCCTAGCCCATTTGGAAGGAGAAGTCTAAGGGGAAGTAGGCACAGGAAACCCCTAGGGGAGGCTTCAAGGCCATTAAGGCATTAAACAGGCCCTGAGTAAACTCCTGCTATTCCCTTTGAGGATCCACATGGTGAAGAGAAGTATGCTTAGTCTTCTTTTTCTTGGTGGAGACATAAGTCCTAATAAACACTGGGGAGCTCTGACCCTTGACAAGATTCAATAAGAGTAGCCGCAACCTCTTTCCTGACAAGGAATTGTGGAATCCCTCTAAGGCCCTCTGAGATGGTCAACTGTAGTTCTCTGGAGCAGATGCCTACAAAGCCTCAAAGGATGTGCAAAAGGAAAGATTCATGCCGGCCTCCTACGGGGTCACAGCAGAGGACTCTGATGTAGATATTGGAGAGCCTACAGAGATATTACCAACTTCTAGAAAAATGTCTGGAGGAGGCTGGAAAGCCAAGGAACTGGCCGAGATTTCTTGGCCTTCTTCTAGCTTAATGGTACATCAGGGTTAAAAGATTCCACTATGCTACCTTGGGCTAACAGTCTAAGCCTCCGATTCTCAATACAGATGGCCAGACAAAAAGACACTGTTTGTGATGATCCTTATGTGGAATCTGCCTGTCATACTGACATTTTCCCCTCTTGGATGACATGAACTCTAGGTAACCAAAAAAGAAGAACAAAAAAAAGCTGCAGTGGGGCACTTATCTAACAGCTCAGCAAAATGGTGTTCAGACCAATGAGCAATGATGGTGTTCAGACTAGCAGCAAAGAAATTCTGGCTAACTGCATCTGTACACCACCTTTATACACTAAATCTTGTACGAGGAGCATACATGTGATGCACAGCTCATACAAGATCTAAAGGCTTTGGTATACTGGCTGAACATTGGGCTATCCTTGGCAGGCGATCCCTATTGTGAAGAATACTGCAACAGTGATATTGAAGGACATCATCATGCCACAGGTGGTAACAGATCTATTTTCAACATATGCATGTTGATATATGGTTTCAAGTCCCAATCTTTATATTTCTGATAATAACTTATCATATATTACCTTCTCCATTATTTTTCCACAACATGAAAGTAGACTTAACGGTCTATATGACTCTGGGTTTTGCCCTATTCCCCTTTCCCTTAAAGACAGGTTTAATAAGCACATGTCTCCATTCTTGAAGAATCTCCCCACATTAATACAACCTAGTAAATAACAGATATAAGGGTACTGTAAGTTATTACTGAAGTTTTCTCACATCATTATTACTAATTCCATTTATTCCCTGGCTTTGTTAGGATATAGGATATAGTTTGCATAGTTCTTTTTCAATATTATCTAATTTGATTTCAGTATCTGAGGTTACCTGGATAACACTAGGACAACTTCCCTTTGTGGAACCAAACTATTATGCAAAAGATTTTGTAAACATATTTATAGTCTGTTGTGTCTAAGAATACATTTTAGAATCTCCACACAGTTATCACTTTGTATGTCTTTACTCCTTCCACATCTTCTGTATCTATAAAATGTTTTCTTATTATGCTCAATATCTTTATATAAATTTTCTTCAAATTTTTCTTGATCTTGTCTCACACTATACTTAATTTGTTTGTCCATCTTATTTATTTCAGTTTTCAAAGATGTAGTTCAATCTGTTTTCCACTTCTTATATGTTCTGTCTCTCAATTTGATCAAATATTTTGTTCTTATGGAAATATATCCTCTTGACATTGCTTGCCTAGACCCTGATGTTAAACTTTTTTTTTGATTTTTTTTGCATTCAATTTCTCTTTCAAAACTTTCCACATTCCTTCTGCAGTTTGTCCACGGAACCTTCACTCCAATTAGTTTTACATAGGCATCGTGTTGCTTCTCATATTACCAGTTATTAATCTTCTGTGTATTGGTTTAGATTTCAGTTTGGCAGAATTATCTATCAACAAATTAACCTTTATGACCCCATGATCACTGCACATCAATGGTAATAAAACATTACATGAAGGAACACTAATTTATGTTCCATTCCCTGGTAGGTATTTTTACAACTTGTTGATCCCGAACATATGTTGTCAATAATTTTCTTACTAATGCTGTTGAATCAATATTATTTCAGTCTTTTTCTTTTTTTTTATTATTTAAGTTCCCAGCCACTATTATTCTTCCCTCATGTGTTTGAATTCCTGTAGATCATCAGCACTTGACTTTAGTGGTCTATACACCCCAGCAATTGTTATATGTTCCAGGGTTGTCTTTATGGTCACAGTAACATAATCTATAGTGTTGGTGTTATCACTGAACATGCAATAATCACAGGTCTCAAACTATCTTTAATCCATACCATAACACCTCCACCTGATTTTTTCTGTTAGAATGTCTTGTTATAGACAAAAAAACATTTACACTCTGACAGAACTGGTTTCCAGTCACTGTTCTTTAATTATGTTTCTCAAATAACAACATCAATCTTGTGAGAACATAGTGAATTTTACAATAAAAAAACTTTATTATTAATGCTGCTAGCATTAACAACCACCAGAGATGCATCTAGCATGCCATCATGTAGCTATCTGTGAACTGTAAAATTTTCATCCTGGCAAAAATCCTGCCTTGTCTTTGTCAAATACTGCAAAATATCAAATGGAAAATTTCTCTTCCCTGATCTTGACAAGTGCACACCATCTTGTCTGAACACGTGCCCCAAATTAGTCTCCGATACTCTACATGTTTCTATTTTTTAAAACAGGACTTTTTTTCATGTAGGTATTAACTCAAAAACTCTTAACTGACGGTGCCCTACCTCTCCTCTTTATATGTGATTTGTGAAAAATACATCCTAACACCTGTACAAGCTATGCTAGCTAATAGGGCTGTAAGTTCCCTACTAACCATCAGAGTCCTTGTGGGTGAGATCATTTGTACCAATGTGAATAAAAACAGATCCGTGCTTTCTTACATTAAGGCATTCAAGGCCGGTCTGACATCCTCTTTCTCTGCTCCTGGCAAGCATAACCCTATTCATTTTTCATTATCTTCTCTGCAACGTTAAGCATCAGTTCCTATAATAACCAAATCTCCAATTACAAGAATGTATTTTCAGTTTCTAACTCAGTAATGTTTGCTCTAGCAGTTGTTACAAAGGAATGATTTTCATCACCATTAGTCTTATTAATCCCACTGTTTTCATTTTTTATCACATTTCCAAGCATACAGTTGTCATCCAGCTGTTTTTTTACATCCACAGCTTGATCCATGTTGTCAACACCTGTCTTTCTCCTCTTTTTTCTGGGTCTACTTCAAATGATCGAAGTTTCACAACATCGAACATCTGATCATTGAAGACCAGATACCAAAGTTTTGAAACATCAAACATTCTGATAGTGATTGCCGTACAGTGGGCAAGGGGAAATTTGCCATTCTCTTTACTGTAGTGTGATCTCGGAGATAGTATTTAAGTAGCAGGGACTGGGGGGGGTACAGGTGACCTTGGCTACCTCAAAAAATGTAAAAGACGACGTGTTCTCTTTTTAGTTTTTTTTTTTTTTGATGTTCGATGTTTCAGAACTTTGATCATCTGGTCTTCAAAGATCAGATGTTCAATGTTGTGAAACTTCGATCATTTAAATTAGATCCTTTTTCTCCTACAGTAATGTTCTATTCTTCCACATTCAGTTTTGGTTTCTTTCTTTCACCTGCCCCTTGTCTCTTTCTTCTACCTTCTCTTTTGGAAAAATGCTGCATTTTTCTGCAGACTGAAGGTTTTGTGATATAAAAATAGTCTGTTTAATCTTTGTGTTACATAACAAAGCAGTGTCTTTTTTAGTATGAATTTTCTTTGCTTTACAGACATTTATCAGTTTCTTTTCTTTCTTGTTATTTGTTCTGAATGTTTTCCTTTCTTTCTTTTTGTATTTCCTTCTATACTCTCTGAATCCTCAGATTGCTGAATACCTGTATCCAGAATCCCATAGTTGTTGGTGGCATTATCTTGTTTCAGAGGAGATGAGTGATCTTTACAGACACTAGACACTTCCTTGCCTAAATGTGTTCTATTTGCTCTTTGCCTAATATTATTTATCTCATCAATCCAGTCATTAATATATGTGACAAAAGTTCTCCAAGCCATGCTAACTGCATAAGTGGCTATATCCTATTTTCAGCAGAGCCCTGGGAAGATATCACAAATGAAACGTATTAAAAAAACTTGCATAAGATATAGTAAGAATATTCCCATTCAATAAAAACCAGTTTGTGTTCATATAGTCTATGTGTACCTGTAGATATAAAAGTGAGTTGCATGTATAACTACAATATTCAGAGGAAGGATTATATAGAAATGACTGGTATCAACCATAGAATCCTAATGTCCAGTACAAAACAAGAAGTGATGAGAGATTAAACATTCGGAGACATGTTAAAATGTCATGTAGGGATGTGGGCTAAGTACTAAGAGACATGGGTATGTTGAATATAACAGGAAACAGACAAAAATAAGTCAGCAAGAGAGAGTTATCCAAAGTTACAAACAGTTTAAGTTTCAGTACAAACCCATTGAACCTGACTGGTGAAGAACTAGGAGTAGGAGTGATTAGAAAGAGTGTTAAGAATAAGAACCATGGTTTGTGAGGTAGGTAGCAAAACTGTATTCAAAAAAACATCTTTTTTCCTAAAACAGTTTTTAAACTCTTTTCCAAAAGGACATTTATTTTGTAAATGTAGTTTTTTTCACAACCTAGAAATCATCAAAATGAATACAGAAGCAATTATGTACTTTTTTCACTTTACCTGAACAAATGACCATATACACGTAGCGCTTTGCAGTAAATACATTTACTACACTGATTATTATGAAATATCCATTTTTCTCTGTTATATGAAAATGTTTCATATACCAGGGCAGTATATGTAGACTATAAAGCACACAAGTAGTCAGGTTGAATGAGCTAAGAGGCATTACAAATAATGAGCTTTCAATAAGAGCCTTTACGATTCTACTCTGATGAAGTCACATGCCATTCAAACTCAACTAATGTTAACTAAAACAAAAACTCAGTCCGACAGATGGAAACCAATAAAAATAAATAAATAAATAAAACACCAGAAGGCTTTAGAAATGTAATGACAGATTAAGCACTTTCATTCCATATCATGGAACTTCATCAGAATAAATGAAATAATACAAAACATCATCAAAAACCAACAGTCCAGTTGTCATTGGTTAATTTTAAAATTAAGACAAACTACTCATTGGTTTCAAATCTAATAAATACAGTTCCCTTCCTGTATTTGTTAAAACTACCAAGAACTAGTTTAAGAGTGCATCTCCCAACAGTTAAATACCCATTAATATAATATATGTGTAGAAATGTATAAATAAGTGTACCCAAATAAACATTCAATACCAAACATTTACTACAGGAAATGAATTCACCTCCTGAAGCCATCAAACCTTTGCAGCTTTCTTTTTAGGACTGGAGCAAGGGACACATGATCCTTTAAACAGGGAGGGTGTAAGCTTCCAGACATATCTGTCAAATTAGCTCATGGTACTCCAAACTGGTTTCCCAGACACCCCCCCCCCCAGAAATGTTCTTACTTGCTCTAAAACCCCAAACTTAAAACTAGCTTGGGTACAAATGAGGGTATGCCTATACAAGGCATTAGTGTCCTTCTTTTTATTAATGTCAAAAGAATACTCATATATCCTTTGTTTCAATCTCCTCTCCATCTTTCTGACATAGTAGGACCAACATTCTGTGCAATAGGTCAAATATACCACCCCTTAGAGAGACAGCTGAAATACCCATTCAGTATTAGCTTATAACTAATTCCCAGAATTTCCAATTCTGGGGAGTTTGCAATAAAAGGGCACTGGGGATACAAACCACACTTGAAAGTGCCTTTCTTGTTTCTAGTGTTTGTGAAGTGTCCACCTGACTTAGTAACTGAACCATGACCAAATTCCAAAATATATTTCATATTGGGGTCCCTTTTAAAACTAAACTTTAATGGTCTCAAGAATACTTTTAAACTATTTGGCATGTTAGCAAAGAGCTCGCAATACTTAGAAATCATATCTTGCACCACCTTAGTGTCTATGTTACAATTTAACACAAAAAATAATTCTTTACTCATATGTCTAGGATTCGTTTGACAATCCTGCCCTACACAGTTATCTTTGGGCTTCAGTTAGGTGAGGTATTTCCTTCCCCGTTCCTGTAAAATCTCCTCTTTAATGGACTCAGTGAGGACTCTGGGGTATCCTCTAGCCATAAATAACCCTTCAATGTAGTTTAACTCATCAACTAAATCTTCCCTCTGGGTGGTCATACGTGCCGCTCGCACCATCTGGCCTTTCACGATATTCTTTTTTTTTAAAATAAGGGTAGTTACTATTAAAATGCAAATAAGAATTGGAAAAAATGTTCTTTCTTATAAAGTCTTGATACTTATCTGCTACTAGCCATATCCTTAAAAATGTGGACATCTAAAAAGTGCATTTCCAACAACCCAACACTGTGATTAAATATCAAAAATTCCATGGTACTGTGGATATACTTCATGAATTACTCAATTACATCTAAAAGACCCTTCCAAATAATAAAAATGTCATCCAAAAAATGGAAATAGACTCTAATGTATTCATAGTAAATAGAGGAAAAAGCAAAATGTTGTTCCCAAAATAACAAAACAATATTAGCAAATATGGGAGCACAGGAAGCTCCCATAGCAATCCCATCAACTTGCTTAAAAAAATTCACCCTGAAAAAAATAAAATTGTTTTTAAGGATCAATTCTATGTTCTCCAAAATTAGCTTATAATCTTGTTGGGCCAAAAATTCAAATCCAGTTAAAACTTCCTCAAATCAGGTTACTCCTGTACCATGAGTAATAACACTAAAAAGCTCTTCAATGTCTATAGTAATAAAGCAATAGTTATCACCAGATTCCACCATACTCATTTTCTTTAAAAAGTCCCATGACTCCACCAATATACGTTGATGGAATCCATAAAATGGTTTCAATTTGGTATCCACAAGAACCGCCACAGGCTGGGTTTTGGAACCAGCCAATGTTACTATTGGCTTTAAAGGGGGGGTTCAGTACATCCTTGTGGACTTTTGGAATCCCAAAAATCCCAGGACTCACTGGCTTTGAAACAGCCAAAAACTCATATAAACTTTTGTCAATCACCCCTTGTAACAGGTTATCCTCTAAAATTAAATCTATATTTTTGTACGCCAAAGCAATCTCATTCCTAGACACTTGTAAATATTTCCTTCATCATGTAAAATCTCTGACATTTACTCAGATACATCCACTGTTCCATAATAACTACACTGCCCCCCTTATCAGGTGCCATAATCCTTTAAACCCGATTTCTACTTAGTTCTTCAAGTAGGCCGTTCTCATCTACAGTTGGATTACTTTTGTACCATCTTTTTATGTTGAAAAGTTTCCTAATATCCCTTTCAACCAGGGCTTCAAAATTACTCAGTACAGGGTGGGTGGGTGGGTTTATGGAACTTTTTTATGTAATCTACCAACAGGATATACCGCAGACCGGTCATTAAACAATAACTCCAGGTTTAAATTCCTAATGAACATTTTCATATCAGTAATGACCTCAGGAATGTTACCCCTCATGGTGGGAATGAACATAAAGCCTTTTTTAAAGAGTTCAAAATGTGTCATGTCCAATTCTAAATCACTTTAATTAAATACATGAAAATCATTCATTGTGATAATTGGTTCTTCTTTTTGAATCAAAGGTCTGTGCTCCTCCTCAACTTCTGATAACCTATCGGCTGAACCATCCATAAAGGGACTAACAGCTATCAATAAACTCTCCTCCCCCCCTTGTCCCCTATTCATCTGGGGTCCTTGGTTTTGTCGGTTGGTATACTTCCGAGTCACTTGTGTATAGGACGGGCGTGTTCCTAAATTCTGGATTCTGGGAGACATCCTCAAATGGGGGTTTCTAAAGGGATTCCCTCTTTCACAAATCCCTGACTCTCCTCATAATTACCACTCTCTAACTGTATTACCTAAACCCTTTTTATACATCTTCCCTTTGAGTAAAAACACACTTTATACTGTACCTTCCTTGTAATCTAGGTCATCACGATCTAGTTTGGATATTTTTCTTTTTTTATTTTTATATGGATATTTTTCTTTTTTTATTTTTATCAGTCTCATTATCCACATCTTTAAAAATTGCTAAATATTTGCATTTATAGTCATAAATAGTATGTAACAAGTCCTTTTTTAATTTTACCATTTAATTCCAAAATCTCATTATGTAATTGTTCTAGTCTCTTTTCATTGTTCTTAATAATCACACACATAACCATAAATCCACAGCCATTGAATATACACACTAGTTTGTTAAAAAACTCAGTTCCATTTTCCACATTATTAGGGAATTTTGTCAACCTAAGCCCCTTTGGGACCTGCTTCCTTTCAATGCACTCCCCTAAAAACTAGTTATCAAGTGCCAATGTTTTATATTTAATCAATCTGTCTTTTAGTTGAAACACCATACTTTGATATGAGGTATATGCATTCCTTAAAGCATCAGAGGAAACACTTGCTGCATGTCTCAACCAAGTGTTGATATCCCTGTTAGCATATTCCTCAAGGGCTCCATAGCTCATGGGTTGCATGTCCACATTAGAAAGAAAACTGGGAACCCCACTGGAGTTAAATTCTGTACTCGCTTGCAATCCAGAAACAAAATTTGGCGTTGTATTAGAACACTACCCCACCGGCATTTCTGTGCAGAAATGGGCGTGGTGAATGCGATTAGGAGATGAAGGCCATGTGATGTACAATGGTAATCATGTCCAATTGACAAGGCATGCAGATTTCGATTGGGCATCATGAATATTCACAGTGAGTACTCAGTATGTGAATATACTGAAGAAAACGGCCATTATCAGGGTGGATTTCTGTTTTATTAAACAGAAGAAGAAGAAGATCATTAAACAGTGTTACTTCATAGATGGGCACAAACTTAGTATTTACACAGTGTCAAGACGTTAACCAGAGCAACATGTTTAAACCAGTGCTTGACATAATGTTAAGCATAAAAAAAGAAAAATTAAAGCCAACAACGGTAGTCTTTACAGGCCCCCTTGCACCACCCCAAATACTTTTTAGTATTGTTTTGTTAGCCTGGCTATGTCATGCTTTCATTTTATTTTTTTTGTTTTGTAATTATGTATAAACACCCCCCAGTACTCCTGACAATAGTGTTGCACTGTAATCACTTTTGCAGGGGGGGGGGGCAGGCCTCCCTGTACCCCCCATGTTTCTTTATTTAAATTGTCTACATTTCTTTACAAACATTTCATGCATGTGGTATGTACAACTTTTTTCTTAGCCTTTAGCTTTGAACAATTAAGTAATGTCAATATATTTATATGAAACAGGTGTGGATGAAGATTTAAGCGTAGGATTTGGAATGTAATGCATTCCGTTGCTACTTTTTAATGTAATTAACAGCTATGACTTTTCCACTAGCTTGTTTCTCTGTTTGTATGAAAATGACATATAAGCAGTAAAGGGTGCTGTGTTGGGCTTCCAACATATATATTTATATATTAAGCTATAATTTGCAATCAATGTTTTACATATTCATATGGCTGACAGAGGTCTACTTATGTTTATTCAGAAGTAGACGAACAGTAAATGTCACACGGAGGGTGATGGGTGGGATTTTGGTGGTGCTTGCTACTGCGCATCTGGTGGGGTATTGTTCTAATACAAAACCCAAAATTCTCTGCTCTGAATGCCATTGAGGACCCAGTCACCATGGAAGCTGTCTTATTTCTGCTCATTGTGCTGCCTTGGGTAGAAAGAAGTGATGTCATCTCCCCCTGTCTTAGTTGGTAACAGGGAATGGAATCATCCAACTCGGAAGTACCCGATTCCAGTACTTCACCTTGTGAAAAAGATTGAACTAATGTAGCCAACTCTCCCAGTAAGGTACTCTCATTCCTGCTACAAGCGATGTTCCCTCAGATTCCAGTAGCTGCAATCCCACTGGAACAGTAACAACACAAGACTCTGAACCAACAGTGGCTAACCCAGTAACAAACACAAATAACTAAAACAAAAACTCAGTCCAGCAGATGGAAACCAATAAAGGCAAACACACTTCCAAAAAATAAATAAATAAAAAGAACACAGGAACAGCTTTACAACTTTAATGACAAATTAAGTGCTTTCATTCCACATCACGGAACTTCATTAGAATAAATTACATAATACAAAACATTATTAAAAAACAACCGTCCAGTTATCATTGGTTAATTTTAAAATTAAGACAAACTACTCATTGGTTCCAAATCTAATAAATATAGTCCCCCTCCTGTATTTGTTAAACTACCAAGAACTAATTTAAGAGTGCATGTCCCAACAGTTAAATACCCATTAATATAATATATGTGTATAAATGTATAAATAAATGTACCCAAATAAACATTCAAGACCAAATATATTTACTCCAGGAAATTAATTTACCTCCTGAAGCCATCAAACCATAGCAGCTTTTCTTTTTAGGGCTGGAGCAACTAATGTTAACTCACCTTAAAGGAGGACTAGACCCACAGACTCAAAAAACATGCTTATTTCATGATGGCTTAGTGTTTCCTACATTTTAACACCACTCTGGGACTATTTACAGATTTTTAAATATTTTTATATGTAATTTCTGAGTTTGACCATATTGAAGTAATCTGATTGTTTACTCTGCCTCTAGGTATTCCACAATGCAGTGGTTGTCTGTAAAAAAAATATCACACAGGCCTCTTTCTTCCTAAAGCTCCTGTCACTGCATTGTTTTTACATGCATACAACCCTGTCTTTCAGTCAGTTAGTTTTAAGTAACAATTCATACCATTCAATGACTACTTAAAACACAAACAATGCAAATGCCACAAACAGACATTCAAAGTGCTTTTTATTGCTGCTTCTTTTTAGACTGGCTAAACTGCTGTCTTTTTTGAAGCCTGAATTGTACTAGTTTGACTCATCTCCCACCCCCTTCACACCTAAGTTCCCTAGCTGTCAAAGTGCCAAGGGTAATTTGAGTTGTTACCTGCTGTGACTGACAGCTCACAGCAGGAGACTTGACTCATGTACTGTTTCTTTGTTCTAGCCTTTACTTTCTGTATGGGTAGGGGAAGGACCTGGAAGCTGTGACATCACAGCATGGGTAGGTTTTTAGGACATTTGTGGTGATGTCAGTTTCGGGAGGGAATTGGCCAGAAAACTCTCTGTATTCATTGGCCTTGATGACATCAATGAATAACTGCAGCAAGCTTTTCCAGGGTGGGATAAAAGTTTTTTGAAAGTGAAACTACCACAGTATAGTAAGGTACTGTTCTAGTGGAGGAAAAAGTCGATTTAAAATATTTTACATGCTGTATTGTTGTTTATTCATAGTAGGGACTGTAAATAGCTCCTTCTTCCTCTTGACATTAACTTCTACTATACTTATATCCTATCTTGGGCCTGGTAGTTCCTTTTTTCCCCTCCTCAACTTGTCCTCTAAAACTTATACAATGGCATCCATGGCCTATATAATCAAACAAAATCCAGCTAAGCTACTACCCCTGTCTATCTCTTTTCTAGTACTCATACTACCCTATCTCCTGACCTCTTATGAAATAAAGTATAATTATCACTTTAAAACTCCTTCCAAACAAACTGCTTCAGATTTAACAACCTCAAATTTCACACATTCTAACATTACATCTACCTCTTGCTACCTCTTAGCTAAATACCACAGACTATCCCATCTTAAACCTAATAATCTCATGCTAAGAAAACTAAAATATTTACTGTTATTTACCAGTAAACACCACTTAAAACACTACCCTCTACCCTGGTAGATGGTGATATACATCTAACCCAGGACCCTCTATTATTTCCTCTGAAGCCACACCTACCATTTCTAACTCATCCCTTCCATTACCAACCTCTAATGCAAATACCTTACTCATAGGACACCTTAATATCAGAAGTGTTAACAACAAAGTCACCCATCTGCACTCACTTCTTGATTATTACTCTTTTGACATACTATGTTTAACTGAAACCTGGTTAAAACCCCTCACTAAAGATACTGAAATCATTCCACCAGGCTACAACATTCTGAGACTGGACCGTAATACCCGCAAAGGTGGAGGAGTAGCACTCCTATTTAAGTCTGATCTAAATTTATCCTTAGTACCCTATACTCCCCTGGAGAACTCCAAGGCTGAACTCCTTATATCAAAACTACAACTGAACCCAAAAAAAGCCATCTATATTATCTGTATCTATCTACCCCCTGGAAATAACTCCGTAATTATAGAAAACATCCTTAGCTGGGCTTCATCTACCTACCCACAAGAAACTGTAATACTTGGGGACTTTAACCTTGACTGGTTCTCAGTCAATACTAACAACCCACTCTCTTATTAATCTCCATGGCTTTACACAAACAATAAACACCCCGACTAGGATTAACAAACCTAACAACAAAGAAAGTATACTAGATTGGATTCTTGTCAATAAACCACAACTACAATATCAAACGGGCACTCTGCCAGATGACATTAGTGATCACAACTTAATCTATGTCATAAGAAAGAAGAACACCACTACTAACTCCCCCACCATCAGAACTTCGCAGTAAGAAATATTTTAACCCTATCCTATTTAACACTGAACTAAATACCTGTAACTGGAAACCTCTAGAAACTCTTCCTCTAGAAGAAGCTGTTCAATTTTTTAATACCACATTTTTATCAATCCTTGACAATCATGCACCAAAACGAACTATCAGAGTCAAAACTAAACCTGCCCCCTGGCTATCTAAGGAAACTAGACAAAAAATGCTACTCAGAAACAAATCCTGGGTAAAATGGAGAACTAGTAAATCTCCCTCAGATCAAGTGACTTTCAGACACCTAAGAAACAGTACCAAAATAGCTATTCTTTCTGACAAGAAAAGCTACTATAGTAACCTCCAACAAGCAAATTATAATAAACCCCAAAAATTCTGGTCTACCTTGAATAGACTTCTCCACCCCGGACAGACTACCACTCCCTCTCCTCTGGGTCCAGTAATAATTCTTCCCATGAAACTGCCAATGCTTTCAACTCCTTCTTTACTAATACTATCAATTCACTGGCCTCCAACCTTCCCATTGACAATTCTAGCATCCCTGAACTTGCATCTTCTAATCAAACAACATTTATAATACAACCCATCTCCACCACCTTCATCCAAAATGCCTCCAAAACTTAAACCATGTACTCCTTCTGCTGACCAACTTCCATCTGAATTCCTCCAAAAGCTGCTAAGGAAATAGCCTATCCCATTTCTATCCTTATCAACAGAACTATTAAAGAAGGAACCATACCTGACATCTGGAAAATCTCACACATTATACCATTACATAAAGGAGGAAACTCCAATGAATACTCTAACTACAGACCTATAGCCCTCCTGTCTCCCTAGCAAAAATCATGGAAAAATGTGTTCACTACCAGCTAATGAATCACTTAACTAAAAATAACATTCTTACTTCCTGTCAACACGGCTTTAGGCCTTTTCATAGTACCACCACTGCTCTCCTTTCCTTTACTGACTCTATAAACACAAACCGCAACAATAATATTCTATCTTCAGCCCTCTTTATCGATCTGTCCAAAGCCTTTGACATGGTCAACCACATCCTCCTCATAAAAATCCTGGAATCTCTTGCTTTACAACCAAAGGCTATCCATTGGTTCACTTCCTATCTCACTAACAGAAAACAGGCAGTCCTCTGGGATAACAAACTTTCCTCTCTTCTCCCAATTTCTCTTGGTGTCCCTCAAGGCTCTATTCTTGGACCCCTCCTTTTCTCCCTTTTATAAATGACCTACAAGTAGCTATTCCCAAGCTAGTTGTATACAATATGCAGACGACTCCACCCTTATTTGCTCCGCTAAAACCATACCGAGCTCCAAACTATTACTCAAAATGTATTCCACAAAGTAGAAGCATGGTTCTTAAAACGCTGCCTACTTTTAAATGCTAAAACAAAACTCCTCCTCTTTAAACCTACTACTAGGTCCCCACATTAGACTTCTCCATCTTATCTATTAATGGCACCCTCATATCAGCCGACTCTACTACCAAACTACTAGGTGTCATGATTGATAACAACCTTACCTATGATTGTCATATTAATAATACCATAAAAACTGTAAACAAAAATTGGGCTCCCTCTACAGAATTAAAACATTCTTAACCCCCACAGCAAAAGTTACCCTTGCCCACTCTCACCTTATTTCAACTCTTCTCTATGCCTCATCTATTTTCACTAACCTGAAGAAAAACAATCTCTCTAAACTATCTAACACATACAATAGCATTGCCAGATTTGCAACTGGCACTCCTTTCAGAACTCACCACTGTCTGAACCTTCAGAAACTTCACTGGCTAGAACTAGAAAATATGTTGCTTCTTTCCCAACTTTCCTTTGTCCATAAAGCCTTCTATCAACCTAACAACACACCTGCACTTTCCAAACTTCTGACCCCTTACTCTAACCTGAATTCACTTCGCTCCTCAAGCAAACTCCTAGTAACATTAACTAAATCAAACAATCTTGCTGGTGACTCCCTTTTCTCTAACGCCATTGGGAAACACTGGAATCAACTTCCTATTGAACTTACTTCAATGCCTACCCCTGCTTTGTTCAAACAAAAACTAAGAACTTATCTTAAAAATCAGTGGATATGTCCATGCTTTAACCCCGACTAAACTCTAACTCACACTAATTTCCTCTACCTATCCCTCTCACTCTCTATTTACCTTCTCTCTATGTGCATGTATTACTTCCATTACTTTGTATGAGTTACCTCGCTGTAATATTCCTTCTCCTCTTTCAGGTTTCATCTCGATCTATCATAATCTAATTCTATTTCTTAGTATAAAGCAGTAATACTGTAACCTAGTAAATTATCTAACCTTTCTCTCCTGCGAAAGTCTCATATTGTACTCTTGTGTATATACATTCTGAAAGATATTTTAAGCAAATGTTTCCTTTTATCGCATAATTTTGTATATGTTTTCTTTAACTTGTTAAGTAGTAGTTAGTGGAGCTTTTCTCCTCGGGCCTCCACTGAAAATGGACATGTATCCAGTTGGACTAGCCCGGTTAACAAATGTAAAATAAAATAAAATAAATAAATAAAATAGGGAGAAAAAGGACAGAGAAGTTGAGCATTTAATAACAGAATCTCATTGTTGTCCTGTAAATATACAGCGTTAATATCATTAATGTATAATAATATCAGAGTACATATGTTACATCCAACTTATTTTAAAAAAAGAAAGATCAAATCTATATAAATACATACATTGGCTTCACACACAGCTACACTGTGGATGTATGGATTACAATTACATATTTGAGACTCAGAAGGTTGAGTTGAACTATAAAAACCCTTCAAGCCAGCAATCAGAATGTCAAATACTGAGCAAGGAAATTTGTTACTAAAAATTGGAAATCCCAATCTACGCTGGTCTTTAAAGATGAGTTTATTCATCTTGTGAAATACATTTGTAAGAATGAGATTGCTACTATAAAAGCAAGGACTAACAACACAACTCTTCATTTAACTGCTTGGACAAATCTGTCTAATCTGTTAAGAGAAATATTAAGTGTCCTCCTATGTATATTGCTTTTTAAATTGTTATGGATATTGCATATAATTTGTTTTTTCTTGTTACTATACTGTTAAGTTATTGTGTTATAAAATGAAAAACATTTAAAAAAAAAAGTATGTCAAATACTGACATTACTCGCTGGATGAACCAGTCATTAATATTAATTTCTTCCATTTTAGTGCCAAACAGAGCAATGATGGGCCACATATAGACAGGTACAAGTGGCAGTACCACTGCAATACCACTTCAGGGTTGTAAGGGATTACAGTTCACAATCTGTCAGTGGAACAGTTCAAAGTTTTGTATTACAATAAGGCTTTTCCAAGGTCTCTTGTCTGTTTAGAAGGACACACCATGCCTGCAATACACACCTACCACACCCTAGAAAAATGAAAATCAGTGTGTCACTTTTTTCTTTCTCATTCACTAGAGAATGTATATTTATACCCTCCCCCACATAGCAAACACTGCGTGTATCTCTCTGCAACAAAGATTGCAGTAACTTTTTATATAATTAATAGTAGGGATTAAAAACTGCCCACTGTATTTGCCAGCAAATTAAAGTTTTTATTTCAATAGTAGTCACAGTAAAACACTCAATCATCATTTTTTCAAGACTTATTTATTTAGAAGAGAGTTGAAGAAAAATGTATTCTTCTTGTCAGAAACGTAGAAACAGAAATAGTTAAATGAAATGCAATTCCTGAAAGACTACTTACAGCTTTATTGATAACAGTTCAGAATGACTTCCATCCAATTTAACACAGTAAACACATACCCCGGGATTCATGAAGCTCGGCGCAAGGACAGCATTAGCCTTGCACCGACCATGTGGCGTAGAGATGGAGCAGCAGCACCACATGCATATTAATGAAGGCATGCTGCCGTAATGGCCACATGCATAGGAAATGTGTACGAGTGCAGGGGGCATGTCCAAGCGCTGCACGGAGGCGTGATCATGTCAGCTGCATACGTGCAACCTAAAATGCTGACTAGTACAGCCTGCCTCTAATAGTAATCACTCCTGTCAGTGTCCGTGGATACTGAAATGTATGCAAAGCATACAAGACATCATTGCAAACACCACAATAAGAAGTAAACACAAAGGCACATAGCTGAATATTGAGTCCCCGTCCCTCGGACAAAGATATTTAAAACCCCGTGCCCGTATTCCATTGTAGTGTCGCTAGTTATACCAAGTGGAAGCAAAACGCATCGTGTTAGCACGCTGCCAATTACCAAGCCTAGACCAATGGTTTGGGTTACCACCTGTCCCACACTGTGAGGGACAGTCCCCCTCTAGGCAGGTGTGCCCATACCAAAATCATAATAAATGTGAAATGTCCTGCGATAGTAGGACATAATTATGTCCCGTATGTTATGTAATAGTCCCATACAGTACGTATGTGCGTATATAAAATACCTATATGTTACAAGAAACAGAATAAGCAAGTAAACAAAACAGAATAAGCAACTACACTGCTACAACAATAAAAGCTTATATGTAGGCATGAAACTAAAGTACTATCCTTTCTAATGACTGTGGGTATGTGTTGGCCTGTAAACTCAGATGTGTGCCACGAAAATGTCCATTCTAGGTCATATGAAAAGGTGGCAACCCTACCAATGGTCAGAGCATTTACCCAATATCTGCCCATTCGCGGTCCAAGTCGTCCTTGCCAGGATGGCCCATAGATGAACGGGTATTACCCGAGTCTACCTACCATGTCATGAAAGATAAGTATTTGTGAGTACCTATGTGCATGAAGTACAGCATGTGGATGATCTGAAATGTTAGTGTAGACCTCACAACCATATTGGTCCCAGAGATATATAGTGTACGCAATGTGTTCAGTTGACTGTGGCATGGGCCATCAACTAGAGAAGGGATGAATGTTGTTTGTGGAATATGGGGGTGGGGGGTGACGGGTAATGTAATAATTTGCCAAGGGGAGACTGGGTTGGATGCACAATAGGTGAACTGGAGGTCTATGAGGGAGCGGTGGGTGAATCAGGAAGATAACCAGAGAACAAATATGCACATCCTTAATACAATCCCACAAACATGTCAACATTAAAATGTGCGATACACATGTACAGAAACGTTACCGGCACATACTCGCATAATGGTCTGGCCTGAACTGAGCCATCCAGCCCCAACATACCTGGATACATAACCACCCTCCCTTCCTGAACATCCACCAAAACCAGCCATACTCGGGCTGCTAGATATGTGCCATATCTGCACATAGTGACCCCTACCCATATCTAGTAGGCAGTCTCACCCTAGGCATTCTCAGGATTGCAAACTATGTATCCCTTGCATGTATAACCCTACCTTACAGCCGTAAAGCAAAGATGGTCATTGGTCCCCACATTTTTGGGTTTTCCCTCATGGGATATGATTCTGTTCTAAATATTCGACTTGGTGTCACGACATGATGTTCAGTCTTGTATACATCTGGACGCAAGTTGTATGAGCAATAGTTGTCCACAAGACTGCTCAGCCTCCAGCCAGTCCTGCAGAACCTACGACCCGGGATTAAACACCTGACCATGATGCACATCTCCCCAAGTGCATTATCGGGAATATATACCTTACACATTCGCACAGTAACAGTCGGATATAGGGTGCTTAAGGCACTGTAAAGCAGATGTAAGTAGGGTTACCACCTGCCCCACCTTGCGAGGGATTAATCACCTGACAGTGATGCACGTCTCCCCACGTGCATTATCGGGAATATATACCTTACACATTCGAATAGTGGCAGTCGGATATAGGGTGCTTAAGGTGCTGTAAAGCAGACATAAGTAGGGTTACCACCTGCCCCACCTTGTGAGGGACAGTCCCTTTTTGGGTAGTTGTGTCCAGACCAAATATAATGCAATGGCAAATGTCCTGTGATTGTAGGAAATATGTCCCATATTTCATGTAACAGTTGCATAAAACAGTTATTTATGTAAAATACTCAAAGTTACAAGAAACAGATGAAGCAAACAAACTACTACAAGAATAAGCATTCATTTAGGCAAATAAGTAAAGTTCTAACCTTTGTACTGACCATGGGTATGTGTCGGCCTGTAAAGTCTGATGTGTGTCCCGAAAATGCTCCGCTTTGGCCATATGAAAAGGTGGCAACCCGAGACAAAAGCGGGTATGCAAGCGTGTATGGGCGACGGTAGGTGGCGGTGATTCAGTGGAATAGGAAATGTAAATGATCATGTAGGTGTATATGCATGTGTATGTACAGACTGATATAAACACACACACACACACATATGTATATATACATATATATATATATATATATGTGTGTGTGTGTGTGTGTATATATATATATATATATATATATATATATATATATATATATATATATATATATATATATATGTAGATATGAAGAATTAACATGGTCACAATATAGGAAATGCCCGTAATAGTTAGTGCTGTTATATATCAGGATGGCCAACCTCTGCATCCCCAACCACAGGTAGGATGCTAAAAGTGGAACGAATGATCTCCCTTTGCTAAGTCTGACTTTCAGCTAAGTACAGGGCAGTCCCAGTCCACAGTCGGACAAGCCTAAACCTGGAAGACCATATGAACACCCTGACAATTCAACACACGTATGTGCCAGGACTATAGGCTGTAGAGGTCTGAATATCCTCGGAGTGAGTCAACATGCGGCACGAGTCCAGAGCAGTAGGGAATAGGGAATGGCGCATGTGTAGTAGTGCATTTTTCCCAACAGGTAAATGGATGCCTGCTGTGTAAGTGAAGTGATGAGGCGTGTGTTCGGGTAACTATGCACCATGGGTATACATATAAATGAGGCAGAACACCAATAGTGTAGGGGTTAGGGCATCCACCTAACGAAAAGGCATTCATGGTTCAAGGTTGACAATAACACACATAATTTTCCTTGTGGAATGAATGTTGCTCTGCTATAAAGCCGACATTTAAACATGTAAAGGTGAATGTGTGTACCGCATGGGACTATTAGCCAGATCCTTTCAATCAAAGTGGTAT